>NC_081525.1:25086961-25361223 GCF_030273125.1 Centropristis striata | reverse complement strand
TCTCTCTCTCTCTCTCTCTCTCTCTCTCTCTCTCTCTCTCTCTCTCTCTCTCTCTCTCTCTCTCTCTCTCTCTCTCTCTCTCTCTCTCTCTCTCTCTCTCTCTCTCTCTCTCTCTCTCTCTCTCTGAATCTATACACGTCGCACCTTTCACAAATGCTTTTGTCACCATTATGACAAGTCATTGCACAATATGGCCACACTTACAATCTGACACACTTTGTAGATCTTTGTGTAGGTTAGCCTCTCTTCTGTGTAAGTTTGTTGTTGAACGTTGTGATTGTTAAAGCATTCAGTGTTAGCTATTAGCAAAGCATGCTTTTTTAAAGGGCTGCTGTAATGTTAAACAATGGGTTGTGGAGCAGTGTGTCATGCTCATGCTCTCTGTCACAGTGACTCTCAGACAGCTCGGGATGATGGCGGTGTCATGCTGAAAAATGCACACACCTCGACGGTGTTAAGTGTTAATTGGACAGGGCATCTAATTGGCTCACGCCTCTTCCTTTGGCTGTCATTTTTAAACTTAAAAAAAAAAAAAAAGAATGAAATGCTTAAATTGGTGACCACCCTCAACCCTCAGCCTTATACCTTTTTGAACAATCCTGTTGTAGTTGTGGTTGCCGTCATTGGTGATGTGTGTGTCTTTGTTAATTTAGCTGTGGGTTGGACATCATTCAGTCTTTGGGTTGGTTATGTCAGCATACAGACATTTATATGATTGTTGATAGGATTCCATATATATATATATATATATATATATATATATATATATATATATATATATAATATAAACTGTGCTCTTATAGTTAACCTATAATGCTGAACATATTGGTTGACTTTAACTGAGAAAAACAGCTAAATGTAAGCATTTGCTGCTTTTCTGTGCTTTATACATATTTTGGGGTTGACGAGTCTGGACCAGACTATTTTTTTCCCCAATTTCCCCCATACAAAACGGTGTAACGGAGCCAGTCCTTTAATACATAAAGAAAGACATCAAAAAAAGTTTTTTTGTACATTGGAAATTGTCAACCCAAACAGAAAAAGACAAACTAAACATGACATGACATGACATACAAGACATACACATAATTAAATTTAAGACAAGATGCTAATAATAGCATTAATAACAATAACAAAGATTAGATGGATATTTAAAATAATAATAGTAATGATAATAATAAATACATACAAAATAATAAAAATAAATACATATAAATGAAATTATGAAAATTAACGAGTTAAAAAATAAATAAGTAAATTAAAGAGATAAAAAAAAAAAGAAACACCAGTCAGTGATAAAAATGGAATAAAGAAAAGTCCCTCTGTAACATGGGCATAATTTATCAGACATAAAAGCCAGGACAGCGGCACTTTGAAGCCAGAGGTCAGTCTGGAACAAAAGTGACACACAAGCATTTTGAATATGTTATCATGGATATTTGAAACTGTGATAGCCAATTTCACAATTTTCTTATATTTTACAGAATAAAAGTCAAGTTTATCAGTTGAGAAAATAATCATTAGCTGCTGCCCTATTAACCATACAGCTTAACTTATTTCCTTTGTCAGTATTTTTGTTGGATTTAATTGTAATTTTTTTCTTGTGATTTATTGTTTGTAGTGACTGGGTGGGGATTCTTGTATCGCCTGCGGTCTGATGGTGACTCTGTCAAACAGCAAAACATAAGTGAAGCAGTTTGACAGCATTACCATGAGTGTGATGACACTCCCTTCTTATGTGTTTTAGTGCTTGGGAGATTAATTTTTGACCTTCTCCCCCTCTTAGTTTTTCTTCCCTCCGTCCCAACTCGCTTGCCCCTGAGCTGCTCCCACGGCCTCATTGGCAGAAGTGCTGGTGACATGTGGCATTCTGATATCTGTCACCTTCTGTTTGCTCCCGCCGACGCCTTGTACAAGTTTACCAAAAGGCTGGAAAGGTCATGCAGCCAGCTCTGTGCTTTTTTCACACATCATATCCAAGGGGCTTATTCTGGTTTATTTTTAATTTATTTATTTATTTATTTTTTTTAATCGCGGAAGGTGAGTGTATCAGCCTGCACAACCAATCATGTGGTGAGGAGAGGTGAGGAGTCCTGTGGTCTGTGGCCCAGTGCCAGACTGTCAGTGATTTAACTTGGCAGACAAAGGAAGAAACAGGATTCCTGTGAACTTCAAACCAAGTTAGGTGAAATGATGAGGTGCCTGCATTTATGCAATAGGATATTTTATTTGTCCGTGAAGGGAAATATGATTTTCACCTCTACTTCAGGGAGGTCATAGTGTTGTTTTAACCACATAACAGCACCCATTTAGCCACAGATGATTCACTTGCCTGCCCTGCAGATGTAAGTTATAATAACAAATAGGGGTGTAACGGTACACAAAAGTCACATTTCAGTTCATACCCCGGTTTAGGAGTCATGGTTTGGTTTATTTTGAACCGATGGTACCGAACAAACACGTTCCCAAAAGTTAAAACTGTGAAGTAAATGGAAATAATAGAATAATAATACAATGAAATGCGTTACAATTAGTTCCACCATGGCTGTATTACACACGCACACGCACACGCACACGCACACGCACACACACACACACACACACACATATATATAGACATAGACATAGACATTCAAAGAACCCAAACATGTATTGACTGGGTCATTGACACATCTGGGTAATGGCTGAGTAAGCATTAGCATGTTGGATGGATTTCCATTTACAGACCGAACAACAGAGGGGCACCGACACACCAGCATCGTCTTTTACAAAATTCTCTCTACATTGCTGTTGACTTTCATTTACACTCGCCATAGTGTGTAACTTTAGCACATGTTACTTACAGCATACGGCGAAAGGTGCCTGGATGGACCTTGTTCTTTTCAACTTTCCACATAACATGCATCAGTCCACTTAATGTGCATTCTACATGCTGTTTGCAGTGGACCATGAATCCTGTACAGTTACAGCCCTGATTACAAAGTTTACTTAGAAACATTATCAATCTATTTATAAAAATGGGATAAAAGATTTCTAACTGTAGTAATCAGAAAATAATGTATGGTACCAGCATAGCAGCTAATTAAATGATCTAAAACAAGGACTTTCCTCCATCTATATGTTTTAGTGAGGTAATGTGTTGCTGCAGTCAAGTGTGTGCATATTCTTCAAGACCTCTCGCAGCTTCAGTCATCAGCCTAATGCCAGTCAAATCATAAGCAGCCTAGAGCAGCCTCTCAGCAAAACAAACTACAGAAGCCAGGGCCTCACCATAGTTTCACCCACATCCTTCAGCCCTCACTTTTTCCTCTTTCAGTAATGTGGAGATAGTTGCTCTTCAATGGTATGTACATCTGCAAGATGTTTGTTAATAATTTGTTTTTTCCCTTGTAATATGTGTGTGTGTGCAAAAGTCGTGGGAACAAGCACACGTGTGTGTTCACAAATGCTAACAGAGTTGTTTTTCTTTTCTTTCAGAAACCATTGCAACCAGACATGGGCCATAACTCCCTGGCAAACTTCCAGATTGAGAAGAAAATTGGACGTGGCCAGTTCAGTGAGGTGTACCGGGCGAGGTACCTGTTAGACAACACATCAGTGGCTCTGAAGAAAGTCCAGGTAACCCACAGTAATATGGATCATTTTGGAAATCAAGTACAGCCAATATATTCAGCCAGTGAGATGTTGAACTCTTTTTTTCACTTTTTTCATTGTCCTTAAAAAGGGTGTGCAGGTTGTCAGTCTTTCACTAGGCCAACACAAACATTGGCCTCACTTTCATTCTAATGTTGTAGAAACTCATGAATCCACACACTGGTGTGCAACTTAATAAACTTGAAAAATCATGATAAATGACAAATTCATGGCATGCAAGTAGGCTGAAATCCCACTGCAAAATAGTAACAGATTCTTCATTTTTTTTGTCTTTTATCTTTTAATAAATTCTAATGACTACTTTGACAGCAAGATACCACTACCGTGTTCCTACAATTAACCATGCATGTGAGGTATTTATATTTTAATCCGTCACAATAACACTCTCTTGGTGAATACACACACACACACACACATACATACAGAATTAACTGGCTTTTACACGCTTTCACACCACCAACAGGATATGCTGCTCTGGCTGAGCACACCTCACACACACCTTACACAGGGATATGTGTGTGTTACTGAGATGTGAAACACCTGTAGTCACTCCAACGCCACCCTCTAGATAACAGCAACCATGTTTTCTGTTTAGTGTTTTTTTCCCCTACTTTCTCTACATCTCTCCATCTTACCATTTCTTGAATATGTCATAACACCCCTCTGTGTCCTCTCTCTCCATCTCTCTCTCTGTCTCTCTCCCCTTTTGATCTCTTGATAGATATTCGACTTGATGGATGCCAAAGCTCGGCAAGATTGCATCAAAGAGATAGATCTCCTTAAGGTAAAGAACCAGAGAGGAGGGAGACGGCGTCATGCGCTGCGCTCTTTTCTCTTAAGGTGCCTCAGCTGAGACCTTCCACCACAGGAAAACAATTGATCTGCACCAGACAGCTTGGATTTGTGTGTTGATGTGTGGGCATGTGCACGTGTGTGTGTATGTGCACGTGATTCTTTGCATGCTTATGAATGCAGAGGGTTTTCTGAGTATTTGTGCACACAAGTGAGAATGTGAATAAGTGTGTGTGACTGTACAGTACGTGTGTATTACTGTCTCCACATGTCTCTAAGCTTGTGTGTGTGTGTGTGTGTGTGTGTGTGTGTGTGTGTGTGTGTGTGTGTGTGTGTGTGTGTGTGTGTGTGTGTGTGTGTGTGTGTGTGTGTGTGTGTGTGTGTGTGTGTGTGTGTGTGTGTGTGTGTGTGTGTGTGTGTGTGTGTGTGTGTGTGTGTGTGTGTGTGTGTGTGTGTGTGTGTGTGTGTGTGTGTGTGTGTGTGTGTGTGTGTGTGTGTGTGTGTGTGTGTGTGTGTGTGTGTGTGTGTGTGTGTGTGTGTGTGTGTGTGTGTGTGTGTAACATCCCTCCAGGCTGACATTGACTCTTTTTTTTTTTAAATGCCAAAACTATTGTTTTTTTTTAATCTTTTTGTAATGTTTACAGCCGGGCAACAGTGCATCACCATGGAAATTTAGCAGTCTCCCTCGTGTGTCTCTTCATGTTTTACCTCCTCCCTTTCCTGATCTCGCTTTCCTTTTTTTCTAAAGGATTGGATCATTAATCAAACTACCTTAAACATGTGTCAGCTCGGTTTCTCTCAAATACTAATGAACAAACTAATGACAGCTTCAATATCTCTTCCTGTCTGCAAGATCCTAGATGTGTGTCAAAGTATTGTGTGTTTGTGGTTTGATTGTGTTGTGCATTCATGCATTCCTGGTAGCGTTTCCCTCTCTCTCTATATATATATATATATATATGAAGCCTTGCTGCGCATGCATGTGCACTACAGGCAGTTTGTGCACAAACACACGCTCACACGTACATTAGGGAAAGAAAACAAAACCAATTAGTTTGTACCACTCAAACACATCAGTGAATCTCCCGAGGCTCTTTGGGCCAATCAAAGACAACAATACTGAGATGCAGGCGAGACCCTGTAGAGAGTTGTAATCTGAGTAACAGATCATTGACTTGACGGCACCAGACAGCGGAGTATGCCTGGATCTGTAGCTCTAACCTCCAAAGAGGGGTCAGGGCTGGGTTAAATGTCACACTCTGCCAGGTGACTACATTTTTCATTTCCTTTTTTTAAATTCCCGCTCATTATATGGCTCTTCTTCCTCCATACACTTTTTCTGTGTCATTTCCCTTTTGCTTGTAACTATCTCTTCTGTCTTTTTCACCCAGTTGCAGTGTCATTCCATCCATCCCTCCTCCTTCCTCTCTCCTTGCTCGTCTTCCCCCCTCAGAGCTTTTTCTTCCCTTTTCATCCTATAAGCTGATTGCTAGTGAACATGGATGTTATGCCCGGCCCTGCGCTGCCCAGCCAGCCTGATAATAAAGGGCTGAGTGTGAGAGAGAGACAGTCCTTCTGCTTTATCCCCCACTAGACAGGCCAACAGGAGACACAGCCAAATCAGAATAATGAGAGGCACACTGGCATGGACCAACTGGAATGACACACATACTGGCGCGTGATCACACATGTGCACGCACACACACACAAACTCAGTCATGGCCTTTCGACAGTCCTATGCCTATTTGTTTGTTTGTCTGTCTGTGTTTGTGTCTGCTCATTCATCTGTATTTTCCCGTTCTGGCATGATGATTTCAACTTGAGAATCTCACTTCTCACTCAATCCTTTTGTCTAAATCCTCGCTGATAGGAATGTTGGTTGCAGCAATAGCCCGCTCCCCGCCAATCTGCTAGTTTCACCATTCTTGAAATCCCACAGCTGTGGATTCCTCTCGCATGTGGGCTACTATCAAGCCTGGATTATATTCTGAAGACTAATGATCTGCCCTAATCAGCAGTGAAACGCTGTAATGATGTCTGTGTGTTTGCTTCTCTGTGTTTTGTGTTTCTGTAAAAAAAAACAACGTGTGGTGTGTGTGCGCATGCACGTCAGGTTTTTGCATCTGATTAGATTATACCAGAGGTTTACTGACAAGACGGAAAACTGGCAGCAACCAGCTTCATTTAACCAGATACACAAACTGAATTCATTTTAATCTTTAGGTCTCTCTGTGAGCAAAACATTTTGTTTGCAAGTTTAATACATATTTACTTCCTCTATTAATGAACAAATAACCCAATATTGCATATCTACAAATTTTCTTGTTCAGTGAGTTGAAAAATATCAATATGTCATGCAGCACAAGGAATCAATTTATGCTGGTGATGGACATTAAAAGCTGTTTTTATTTTATTGTTTCACAGCTGAAGTACACTGGTATGTTAATATCATTATTTTTAATATTCGTGTTCATATTTCTACCCGCTGCTTTCCTGTGAGCATGTAATTTCATTTATAAATACGCTGTAACCTTATTTATTATCGTCGTTCATTTTGAACCATCAGATTGCATTAGTCAGTATCTTGTTCTTCTTTGAAACACATCACCAGCTCACCAAATATATCACATTGAGTCTTGCATGATTAAGTAATTACACACGCTGGTGGGTCTCAGCGAGCATGTGTAATTACATAATCATGCAAGACTCCGTGTGATATTTCCCAATGAATGATCGTTGTATTGCATCCATCATTTACATAAACATCTGCATGTGAACATATCTCTTTATTTCTTTGTATCCTCTGCCTGAGGTTCAAGTTGTGGAAGAGGAGTGGGTTGGGGCAGGCGGAGGGGGGGGCTTGTCATCACTCCCTGGCTGTGCTACAGTGTGGAGCCGTGCAGAACTGCCACTCTGAGCCAAAAATACATCTGGCAAGAGAGGACAGGGGAGGGAGAAGGAAAGATGGAGACATGAGGATGGCAAAGAGAGAACGAATGAGAAAGGGGATTGTGGAGGGATGCAGAGACGGAGTGGAGAGTGTAGTGTTGCGCAGTGTACTGTACTGTGCTCTCCTTTCCCCTCTTCTCGGCATCATCCGGAGCATGAACATTTCTTTAATCACAGCAGAGAAAGCAGAGCCGAGCCGAGTGGAGGACGCGTGTCACACCGCTCCGTCTGCTCACATCACGATCCCCCCTCCCCGCTCAACATTGCCACGCCACACACAGCTCCATGTCTCCAGCTCTCCACATATCACCATCTCTTTCTGTTCCCTCCCCCCCTTTCACCTACCCTGCTCACCTTATCCCTCTCCTGCCCCTTTTTTCCCTTCTTCACCTTTGTTCTCTTTCCCTACCTCTTCACCCCGCCCTGTCTCCATCATTCTTTTGCTTGTCTGTGTCACTGTGTCATTTGTTTCTTTCCCTTCATTGCACATTCTCTCCCTCCCTCCCCCTTTTCTCTTCTTGCTCTGGATGGATAGAGACTTTTTGTTTACTACAGGGAATGCTGTTCCTGCCTTATTGACCAACCAACAGGAAGGAATCTCAGCCAGAGATGAGCCTGGGATGCTTGTTTTTCTGACTGCCAGCCATGTCAGCCTGTCAGGCGTGTGTGTGTGTTTTTGTGTGTGTGTGTGTTTCACACATGGGTTGTTGTCATCACAGACAGAGGGGTTGTTGTGACATGTCACCCAGCTTTGTCACACTGGAGGACAAAACCGTCTCATTAGGTCCACACTTACCAAATATAGATTCCAAATATGGACTCAACTGTTTTGTTTTAATTGGTAGTGAAAGTGCAGTGGATTGCACAACTCATGACATGAACCTCTTTTATTTATCAGCTGATAGGGTTGTTTTAAACTGTGTAACAAGTTTGCAAGAAGATGCTTCTGTCTGGTGCTCCTGCAATGATTGATGTTCACTCTTGGATTAGGTAGTGTGACCACAGAAGCCCTTAATGTGACAAGTGTCACCAACATTTCTTCTGTTTTGTTTTTTCTTTCCTCCTCCATGACATGTTTTTTTTTTCTCCCACAGCAATTGAACCATCCCAATGTGATAAAGTATCATGCATCTTTTATTGAGGACAATGAGCTGAACATAGTCCTGGAGCTAGCAGATGCAGGAGACCTCTCACGTATGATCAAGGTAAGAAACTCTCTAGAAAAGCACATCAACTCACTAACACTCTTGTCCAGACTGCTGGGAGTACTAAGGGACACAGACTCAACTGACTCTGTTTATCTGATAAACAAAAATCCAGTGTCTTGTTATGACAAGAGGAAATTCCAGTATATCTTATATATGACAAAATAATCAGTCCATGTTACACATTTGGTGTCAGAAGGAATGCTTGCATGGAAGCAACAAACTGCTGACTCTGCTTTTATAACTGAAGGAATGGTGGCAGGAAGTCTGTGGTTTGTGGTTGTTACGGGTTTTGACTACCTGGACACTGAGTCAATCTGAATCATCCATTCCACACTGAAACCCAAAACCAACTAACAAAGGGCCTCCTGCAATCCTCTTTAATCCCAGCAGTCTGTGTAGACTGTGAAAGGGAAGTTGTTAAGAATCAAGCAATGATTAATGGTCATAAAGCTCCAGCATGTGTTGTATGCAGGGGGTATGTGAAAAAATACTGAGCACAATATATCTAGCTTTAATCTTTTTCCACCTTTTTCTTTTTTAAATCTTGAGGTGAGGTACTTGACACAAAAGTGGTAATATTATCACAACTTTGGCAAACTTGAGGTTTAAATAGATGTTTTTTTCCTCATGAACATTGTTATTTTTTGCCTTAATACTGGCCCAGCTTTTCATCTTGTCTGGCTCTTCCTGAGAAAAGAGATGTAATAATTTCAATGAGTCTAACCAGTAAAATCAACATTGAGTTGAAATGTAAGCAAATGTCTGTTGGAATAAATTACATAAACAGTGGCTTTGAGACACATGAATGTGTGGAGTTGACCATGTCTTAAACCTAGATCAACAAGGTTTTTTTGTAAGGCCGATGTTGTTAAAATTGGAGCAGAAGGAACAGGCTTGTTCAAAAGTGGTAGCGATTACATCCCAGGCTCACCCTGTTATTCGCCTTTGAGTTAGACCAAACCCCCAGTTATTATAAAAACCTGCCAGTATAGCAAATTAGTGGTGTGCATGTAAAAAGCCTGGTCTTCTCCCATGCATAAATGATGCCGCAGCGTTGTATCGGCACAGCTCGACAAGCTGTTTGCAGTCATACTCAGCAGCTCCACATCCGCACAGTTCAACACAGCAAATTAGGAGAGGCGAGGATTAGCGGTACAAGAGAGTGAACATGGCAGGCTCAGCACACACAGACACACACACACTGAATACATACATATGGTATACTGTGTAAGCAAAGAATGTGCAGACACAACCATAGAAACACACACATGCACGCAAATGTTCGGGGATGCACTTTACAAAGACGTATCATGGCAGCCTGAAGAGGTAAGATAACAAACCACTGAGCATCACTGCTATCTTAGCTAAGCTACCGAGAATGCTGGGAGCATTCAGACTGTGTCATCTCCTTATGGCTGCTGACAACATACAGTCATACAAACAAGTACACGCCTCTCCTCCTCACCATTTGTCTCCTTCACAGTTCTAAATGATTTGTTTTTCTAATGTAACAGTGGCAGTCCAGA
Source organism: Centropristis striata (assembly GCF_030273125.1). Lineage (NCBI taxonomy): Eukaryota > Metazoa > Chordata > Actinopteri > Perciformes > Serranidae > Centropristis > Centropristis striata. Next base: position 25,351,094 of record NC_081525.1, on the reverse strand, counting down.
GGTGCGTGCCATGGATTAGCCCCCCTTCCTTGGGCCGTAATGTGAAGTAAACACATTCGAACAGTGTGCCATATGTAAAACAGAACCCCCCAAATGCATGAATTTAACATTTTTTATTCTTTTTGATTTCTCGTCCTCCACGCTGCTCTCTCCTCCTTTCTCTCCCTCCCTCATTCTCTCTTTCTCTCTCTCTCTCTCTCTCTGACCATCTCAGAATTCAAATGAAATCAAATGGTCCTTGATTTGCATGCACTTACAGAATATTGCATGTGCAGTGTTTGCTGTTAAAGGCATGGAGAGGAGGAGGTGGTGGTGGTGGTGGTGGTGGTGGTGTTGGTGGGCGTCTATGTGCTCCCCCATTGACATCAAACAGTCCTCTGATATGGAAATGGGAGGGCAAGGGAAGAATGGCTTCTCACTAAGGCTTTGTTTGGATATAGGCCAAGGTCTATCCCTCCCTCCCTCTCTCCATCTATCTTTCTTTATCCCTCTCTTTCTCTCATGCCTTCCTTAATTTTCTGTATCTCTTACCATCACCTGCAACATTTCCTTTACTTCATTCTATTGTACCACTATTTGATGTCTCCCCATCCATCTTTCTCTCTATTTATTTCTTTTTTATGTCTCTTTCCCTCGCATTGTTTACTTGGGCTACGGACCAGTAATTCTAACAGTCTCCTCCTTGGCCCCTGACCACACTAGAGACGAAAGGTTATTCTATTGCTATAAAAGATAAACCTTCTTTCTACATTTACACTTTCCTAATGTACTGCCATAAATACCATCACCTAATTAAGAGAACACACTGAAGAGGCATTGGTTGAAATAGATTGTAAGCCGATTCTCTTACGACGCATAAATGTAAATGTGCATGTAGTATGCAAAATGTACGTACATGCATGCATATTGTGTAAAGACATATATCTAAAAATACAACATAAATTATCATCAGGGATTTTCCTTCCTCACTTGATTAATATTTCAAGTGTTAATACTTTTATTTTAGGTTTCTACTAAAAACATGTTTACGTGGTTTAATGTTAAAAAAAAGCACATTATTTTTTTCATTCTGTCATCCTCTGTTGGATGTCTGTCTGTTTCTTTTTCCTCTCAAAAAAGTTTAAACAGTGCACTTCTAGAGAGTCTCTAGAAATGTATTGTTTATGGAAATATGCCTCAGTTTTTCTAGGTTACAGTCTGCTAAATGCTTAATTGCAATTGTCATGTGCAGGACTCTAGTCCAAGCTGGCTAAAGTCCAGACTTTTCTTTCATGCAAATGAAGGACACTCCATAAAATCCTGGGAGTTAGACTTTTTACATATTCTTATTTTTACCCACTGCTGTTCCTCTCCTCATTTGTTGATTATTGTCACTGTTGATCAGGAAGCCATTATTAGAGTCGAAGCTCTGTCATCATTGTGGCGTCTTTGGATATGGACCCCACTCTTAATGATCCAGAACGACTCCCTTAATGAATAAATAAACCAAAAACAACTGGAAGCAGTGTGCCACTGAAAGCTGTACCTTACGAAAGAGCTGTGTGCCAGATGGGAGAGTTTTGGAAGGTACCACAAATTTCTTCTCTCTGTTCCTGAGAATGCATGTGCTTTCCATTGAAGGCCATAGAGAAAATGAGACGAAGCTTGGTTAGACAAGGGACAGATTGAGAGGAGAGTGGTCTGGGTTGCATTAGCAGTGGAGTCAGAGCTGGGGACCGGGGCCGGCATGGATGCTACGTAAACACACACAGACATAAACACGCTGCTGCCATCTTAAAATTGTATTCCGTGCCACAAAAGACCTTCACCCACTGCTATTAAAATATTTTATTTGTTCCTTCTTTCAGGTATGCAAACTGATTTTCTGTGTGTGTGTGTGTGTGTGTGTGTGTGCTTGTGTTTACAGCACTTTAAGAAGCAGAGGAGGCTTATCCCAGAGAGAACAGTGTGGAAGTACTTTGTCCAGCTCTGCAGTGCGCTCGAACATATGCACTCCCGGAGAGTCATGCACAGAGGTAGCATTAACACACACACACTAACACACACACACACACACACACACACGTACATAAGCACGCACCCACAAACATTGATACAATGAAGAAATTATCTTGTGTTTATTGTTCAGCTGCACAAGTTGTGCTTATAAATTGAGCCAATTGTTTGGGAGAAAAAAAAACATTAAAAGATAATTAATGGAAGGTGCATACTCCATTGCTGCTGTCTGCATATCTTTTCTAACCTACTTTAATAAATATTTTATTATTTTATTTTATTTCCATAGCTAGAAAAACCTTGACCAAACCACAGAAAAAAGGGTGATTATTATCTATACATTTTTTTAAAACTGTCATTTCATTTTCATTTCATTATATATTATTACAGTGTTAAAATTGAAGTGGAATTATATTGCAGTCACTGACCCAAAGTTTTGTCAGAAGATATTTTGTATTGACTGATAATAATTTCTGTGGCGATGTCAAAGACGTGCACAGATGTAGGAGTAGGGGCATCCTTGATGCAGAGTGGCACACTGTCCTATCCCACCAATGAAAATTCAGCATGCTTAATGATGTTTGACACAGTTCGGACGAGGTGTGTGCTGAGCCTCTCTCTACAGGTGGTGCTGTCTTCCGCCAGCTCACCTGGAACTGGTCCCATTGTCTAGTGGAGGCTTGGCCTTAACAAATACTCTCAAACCTCAAATGAAATGAAATGTGTTACTGAAAGTACCAAAAACAGGGAGAGTAAGTGTTCACTGCAATGGATTATATCTGTCTCAAACAAGTTTCAAGTCTCTGCAAGTTAAATTTTAATAGCATACTTAATTGAACTGGAACCAGTGAATGTCTGAAAGGTGGGAAAACAATCTTAAATATTTGCTGTATGGTGCTGCTTTCCTGTACATTCTGTTGTTAACAATGTAAGTCCTATAATACTCATAGTACGGTCCACTTTTTAAAGTAGAAGTGAATAAAACCTGAATTTAAAGTCAGTTTGTTTTCTTCAGCGTTTAGTCAACTTTGTTGCATATGACAGAAGGCTTAATTATAGGTGTTAAACAACACATAGACCAGAGAACACAGTGTTTATGGGCTCACATGCTTTAAGTAGAGTCCAGTCAAATCAAGTCCTGGATTCATGTGCACACACACACACACACACACACGCGCTGCAGACACACACACACGCTGCAGACACACACACACACACACACGCTGCACACACAAACACTGCACACACACACACACACACACACACACACACACACACACACACACACACACACACACACACACCTACAGGTGGTGTACTTCCGTTGGGCTGACTCTGATTAGGGCACAGGGACACTAATGAACCCTGAGCTCTGGGCTTTAATGACCACTTAACAGAGGCCGACTATTCAAAAGCCTCTTACAATTATATTAGAGCAGTAAAATTCAAAGGCCGATGCATTTCGCATTAACATTACTTTAGAAAAAGCAACAGAAACAGTTCGCTAACGCCCACATTAACTGAAATGAATAATTTCAATTATACACTTTATGCTCGGGCTGGCGACATGGCCAGAGTCTTCTCTACTGACAAAGGTCCTTTCATATTTTGATAACCATATATATCGCAATATATTGTTAGTAATATAAAGTGTTCTGGTTATTCAATGAATAAATAAGTCCATATAACTGACTGATTCTAGGTTTTTTGGGTCGCTTATGATATAAGAAAGTGAAAAATTCTGATGTCAACATATTAGTTGAGATTAGTTGATATATATATATATATATATCATTACCTTTACACTTCTCCATATGTTATACTGTATAGGAATAATCCGCTAAGTAGTTTGTAGCTTAATGCTACAGTGACTTAAAGCTCTTTGCCCCCATGTTGAATGACATTATTCACACAAGGATCAGAACATAGTTGTCGAAAGTCATCAGCATGACCTGAATATTGCAATGAAGCAGTTCGGCTACAGATTACAGACAAACATATATTATAGACTTATTATTTCACTTTGACCATATATATCGTCATATCGCTTAGCCCTACTTGCATGTGATACAGTCATGCTTTCTGAGCAAAGACCTCAACTAATGTCTCCTCTCCTCTCCTCTCCTCTCCTCTCCTCTCCAGACATCAAGCCAGCCAATGTATTCATCACAGCTACAGGAGTAGTGAAACTAGGAGACTTGGGACTGGGACGATTCTTCAGCTCCAAAACAACCGCTGCTCACTCACTAGGTAAGTTACGACAGTCTGCGTATAGTATGTGGTTATACACACTAAAACACAAGCTCTCCACTTCTGAACCCACAAACGCACACACAGACACTTAGACTCAGCGGTTCCCAGTAATCACCCAATGTTGGATGTGTTTCATTAGGCATGGTGAGCCCAGAGCCATGTGTCATGTAGTCATGCTGCCTGGCCACGTCTGTGCCCAGCCCCTTCATAGGCCACTTAGCCACTTCCTGTTGCCTTGACCTTTAAACCTAACACAGATGAAGACTCGGCAGAGGCCTGCGACACACAGCTCTGATTGTGACCGTGTGCCATAAAACAAGCCAGCCAACTTTACAATCACGGTTACTGTTGGCATTGATGGGTGTGTTTGTCACTTGTAGGAAACAAAATCATATAACATTATTTTTTTGTTCAAAGAAGGGAGAATTGTAGCCCAAAGTTGCCACGATAATTGAGACTAGTGCATTTGGCTTAGTTTAAATTATAAGTGTGCTAAACCTGAGACTGTACCAGCTGACAAACAGAGTGGAACCACATGTTTAAATGCATTCTTCAGTGCAGAGGGTGTTTAATGACTGTGGACCTTTTACTGTAAATCTTTAGGAGTCGGGCCTGTAACCACAAGACGAGTGTGAAACATTTAAGTGATTATTGATTTCTGAAGGAATAGACATTTGTACCATTTACCTACCAAACCTAGAGCTTGTCTCACTTTACAGGAGACGTGGGGTTTAACACAGACACTCACATACACACATCTACTTCAGTTTAAGGGTCTCCTAGTGTTTAAAACACAAGTGTACCTATTAACAATTTGTTAACAGCCTGTTCTTACCAGCCTTCATCACTGTGCCTTATTTTCAAAGTCTCTCCACTCCTGCACATTTTTGTTGTTTAGCATTACAGTGCATAATGCTGCAAAAGCATGACGGATAAATTGTTATGAACAGAAAATGCTTGAAATTAATCCATAAAACAGTTAAACAAATCTATGGTATCATAAAATAAAACCAGTCTGCCCTTTCTGTAGAAAATATTTGAGCAGATGTGTGACTGCTTTACTTTTAAGACATTGTTCAAGGCACAGTTTTGAAGCATCAACTTGGGAAATAAGGATGGGGCATCCTGAAGATTGTCTGTAATTACAGCATTGATGACAAAAGCCACCACACAGAATTAAAAAAAATATTGATGTGTTTTCTTTAATCACCGACTACTTTTAAGCCTTTACTTTACACACCAGGTGCATTTTCCCCTACGCTTAATTCACATGCAAATATATTTTTGAACAGTTTATTTTGTCCGTGTACACAGAACATAAATGGCGCAGTTTTTTTTCTTGGAACGAAGTTGATTCTTCTGAGCTTTTGCACTGCAAATAAAGGCAGCAACCAGTCACGCTGGGTTGTATACTGATAAGGATTGTTTTATGCTCACAAAGTCGGATCAGGTTTTTGATATATTGAGCACAATAACCTGCAGAAGCAGCCACAGATTTATACATATTCTTTTCATTTTGGGCTGACTTCCCCCAGTATGTTGTGATAATAATGTTTCAATTAATATCTTTGCGTTCACTAGCTGTTGCATGTCCAGTATTACATGTGGCACAGATCATTGTAGTGAAGATGGTTACACTAAGCACTGTGTCATCCCCTCTGCAGTTTCAGCTGCTTCATGAGAGTGGAAAATGTAGAAAAATGGATCCATAGACAAATGTAAACACTGTCATTCACACGGTCTCACTTCCCTATGTCAAACTGTTATTACCAAAAACAGCATGCTATTCTCAGCCACTGTACAGAAGCGGCCCAGCCGTTTTAGAGAAAGCGTGAATCATATGATCAGCTCTCTGGTGAGCCATTCCTTTCAAAACCCCCAGAAGTTAGTTGATCAGAGAGGAGTTCATGTTGAAGAATGGGTTAAACACACAGCACTTTTACTCAGGATACTGCGGTTTGTGTCCTTTTACAAAACAAAACTCAAATTGATTTACTATAATTGACTTAGGTGACTTCTTAAGTGACTTAAGTTTAGGCACCAAAACTACTTGGTTAGGTGTCAGAAAAGATCATGGTTGGGGTTAAAAAGGTTTTGCAGCGTGTTAATCCGTGACTTACAGTGTAATTAACACTTTTACACAATGTGTGTCCCCTTAACTTACTGTGTTATATATTTTTATGAATCAATCTATATAAAATACTTACTGGTTCTTATTGGTACTTAAATGCACAGTGGCACAAGGGAGTAACAACAAGTGTAAATTTTAGGGGAAAGGAGAAATTACTTTTATGCAAGTATTTTGCAAGTACTGGATACATCTAGGATATGTAAGAGGAAAGGAGCAATAAATATATTTTAATATATTCTTTAAGTGGTACATACTATGAAGGTATTTTGGAGGAAAGTATTTTGTAAACATGTATGACACAGCATATTTCACAGTTGTGATGTGCTACCTAAACATAATAAACTAATGGATAAGATGCAATAAAAACACAAGCGTTATCCTCTTCTTCTTATCCTTTAATTACACTTAAAGATTGGGGACAGAGGCTGGAATATTACAGTAACTATCCACTGTTTCCTCTTCTTACCCTTTACTTACCCCAGGGTTAAAAGTTAAGTTGGTCCACCAGCCATTACAAAAGGGATTACAAAAATAGTCTGGTGCCTGGTGCTATTTTTGAACTTCCTTACACTGTGTGATCAGGGGTGTGTTTTCATTTGAAAGTTTCTATTTTGATTCGAACAATGAGCTTTCCTTTCCAAGTAGTTTTGGTGCCTATACCTAACCAAACTGCGACAGAAAACACAAAGGCCGACTCCTTGCAACGGCGTGAAATGATTGGATAGGTGACTGGTCTGGTAACTGGTGGTGTGCAGTTTGGTAACAGGTGGTGTGCAGTTTGGGTGGGGTTTTGAATGAAGTGGCTCTCCATACAGCTCAACAGTAGCCCTATCAACTAAGCAGTCTGCAGTGCCAGCAGAGTCGGCTGAATGTGCCTGTGATTGCTAATTAAATCTTGAGTCCACAGCACCCTCTTTAGGTTGGCAGAGGATAGGCAGGCCCACAAGCACAGAGGTCAACTGGAAAACTGCCACCATTAATCTCAAGCAATTAAGACTGCTTCGTTAATCTCCACAAAACCAACACAGTGTCATGTTTCTTCCAGTGCAGAGTCAGTGCACATGTGTAACATAGATACATTTGACTTAGAACAGTTACACTGGATCATAACATTTACTTCCAGATAAGCATGTGAAGTATGCATTTGAGATTTTGTAAGGTTACTCTGTATACGTGCCTGTGTGATCACAGTACTTTATCATTTTAAGAACATTTTAACTATATGTGAAAGTCGGTACAGTGTCATCAGTAGATGATCTTGTACTGTAGAAACAGATTATGTCCCAGGTTAGCATGACCTGTTACCCAAGGGACTCAGAGTGCGTCATCCCACTGTCCCTGCCTTTCCCCTTGACATTTCTTGCTGTTTGTTTCCAATAGCACATTTCCATTCTGTCTTTCTTTGTTGCATATCCTTCTCCCCTGCTGCTGTTTCTCTATCTTACCTGCGCTCATTTCTCCTTCCCTCTGTCCCTCCCTCTGGTGCCTTGACTTTTAGTCGGAGAGACACGAAGGTTGGGGAGAACGTGAGAGACAGAGAGAGAGAGAGTATGAAGGTGTGAGAAAACTAGAGTTGGAGAGTGGAAGACAGCACACAGAGTGCTGAGAGAGTGAGTGAGTGAAGAGAGAGAGAGAGAAGAAGGCAATATGTCAGAAAAAGAAAGGAACATAAGAAATAAAAGAATGGATGACAAAAAAAATAAAAAAGGAATGGTAGAATGTGTCAGGTGCAAGAGAAGAAAGTGTGACACTAAAGAAAGAGGAGAAAAAAGGAAGCAAAGAGAGAGAAATAAGTTAGAAGGAGCAGGAAAAAGAAAAAGGGGAGAATCTGACAAAGTGACAAAAAATGGAGGAGAAAAAGGAAAACGAGAGTGAGAGAGAGAGGGATAGAAAGAAAGAATGTGAGGAAGAGCTGTGTGTGTGTGCATGCAATGGCGTGCCAGCGTGGGTCTGTAATGAGCCCAGCCACCCAGCTGAACAGTAGAGCAGGGTGGTAGAGATGAGATGGAGGTCCAGGCATACAGCCTGTCAGCTCCCAGGCTTTCAACTCAGCCGCTCAGCAGCCTGCAGAGTCTCTCTCTCTCTCTCTCTCTCTCTCTCTCTCTCTCTCTCTCTCTCTCTCTCTCTCTCTCTCTCTCTCTCTCTGTCTCTCTCTCTCTCTGTTTTTTGTCTCTCACACACTCTTGCACACACTGACAGACTCTTTGTCTCCTATACAGATGTATGTATGCTCAGAGATACATGTGAATATTCATATGGGTTTGAATGCATGCACACACACATGCAGAGGCAGATGAGTGTGCACAGTCTTTCAGATTTGTAGCATATAAAAGACAAACACTAAGTGACACATACATCCACACTTTTGGACACAAGGCCAACACAACTACACACAAGCATGCAAAAGACACACTTTGCCTTTCATCGCTGAGGATGGGTACTTAAAGAGTTATGGCAAGAGTTGGATTAAAGAGAAAAAGAATAAAAGAGCGATACTGACGGGAAATTTGACGCAATCAAGGAATAGAGAGACTAGCCAACTGGCAGTAATAAGTAGTATAATGTACCTGCAATTAACACCTGTAATGAGAGAGGTGTTAACGATGAGTACCGGGGGAAAGGGCGGAAAAGGAAAGGAAAAGAGAGGAGGAGGGAGAACAAGATGGAAGCAGAAAGACTTCAGGGAGGCTGATGTTGAAAATAATTATGACTATTTCAACATGTATATAAAGGCTGGGTTATCTTATAAAGGCAAGCAAGCAAGTCGTGAAACAGAGAGGGGTAGGCAGAGAGCCAAATGGGGGGTTGAGGGCTCAGCAGGACATATAGAAAACCAAGAACAACATAATGGGAATATAGGGGAATACAGGGAACGCCTTCTGACTGTGAGATTAAGTCCTTTCTGGCCTTGCCACTTCCTTGCCTAGAACTTTACATCTTATTTGTTAGAACACAATAGAGCAGAGGTTTCCAAACTCCTGCCCTGGGTCTGAATGAGAAATTCGCAGCCTTTGAGATTTGAGCAGAATCTTGTTTTGCTGTTCATTACAAAGAAACTGGCAATAGAGCACAGATTAGAGAAGTTTTACACCATTAATAGAAACTCCCTAACTCCCCTAATTTAAAAGCTTTAGGTTTAAATTGTTGATAAGGAAATTGCAACAAGTCTGAATCAATAAATGTATTTAAAAGAACACCAATGTTGGTTCATTTACCAGAACTGTTGGCAGCGGGCTAAACGTGTGGGGTTCTTTAAACTCGATGGCATCTCACCTCCTATACAACAACGATTACCCTGTTTCGCACAGAGTGCAGTGTTGTCACAGCCATTCACAATAATGGAAATCAATCCCAACATGACTTTCAATTTATTTGCATGAATAAGTAATGTGCCCTTGATTTAGCATGCTGAAGGAGCCTGAGCCTGCCGCTGCCGGGTTTTTTTATGCCACTATTAGCATAAGAGAGGCTGATTCTTTTTAATCAACTAATAATGAATGTTAGGGGAGCTTGTTCAGACCGCACCATGAGACCTCACAGCTTACACACACACACACACACACACACACACACACATACACATACACATACACACACACACACACACACACACACACACACACACACACACACACACACACATACACACACACACACACACACACACACACTCACACACACAATATAAACCACAATACCAACCTGATGACCAATTAAAACAGCAATCCCCTGTTTATTCTTCCACTTGCTCTCTCTTGCTTCTCCTCTGCCTGTACAGATGCTGATTATTTTTGGAATGACAGGTAACACTTCATTATTCAAAACCGCACATTTAAGATGAAAGCGTGTTTTTTCAACCCAATTAGATCTGCACCAAAATTAAGAGTGCTAGCTTTAATTTCAGTTCCCATAGACTTCAAATCTAATACCCCCCTCTGTAATAGTTTTATTAATTGCAATTACATTAGTTGAGTTTCCCTTCAACCTGTTAATGTGCAGAATGGCTCTGGAGAGTTTGTGTGTGTGTGCGAACATGAGTACTGCGAGTGAGTGTGTAGTTATGGTTTTTTCCTACCATTTTCCTGCTAGCCGACTTTTCTCCTGAGTTCTTTACACTTGAGAGCTGTTCTCACCTACCCGGCTCCCTTCAACTGTTTGTTTGTTATTGTAAGCTCAACAACTACCAGTTGCCCTCTGTAAAAACTCTTCCACATAACTCTGTGTACCTGTTTCCCAGCACACACTTTGTATGTAGGCTAGGGGCAAGACTGTTTGGGTTTGGTTTATTAGAAAAAACTTTTTGCCCTTACTGTAAAAAGAAAATGAAGCATTAGATGGCATTGAACTCATCGTTTACATTTTCATGTATTCATTTGGCTTTTGTCCAAAGCAACATACAAATAAGGGACAACAGCATATTCTACTGATCCCCAAAGTTTTCCGTTTCAGCTTTGGGTGTCAAGTACTATTTTAGATTTCATCCCACCAATTAACCAACAAGCTCATTTCATTAATGTGTGCACCCTCAACTCTAAAAGAGATGGTGTCACGTTTAATTTGACTGAAAACCTGAAGACACCACAGGTTTATAGGGGACCTTGGGCACACTGCTATCTAAACAAGTAGAAAAGTCATAAATAGTATGTAACTAAAACAATGCAATGTTAGGTCATCTAGCTCATATTGAAAACTAGGGTCAATATTTTACGATACACAATATTTCACCAAGCAATGATATTTTATGATATAAATTAATGATATTGCAAATACAAAATTAACTCTTTGGTACTACAATAGCAAAATCAGTTGCTTCTTTCAGTTCACTAGATGGTGCAAAGTTAAGACGTTCTATTTATTTAATTTTGATTTAATAGTGATTTACTTTCAAATTCCCCTGTTGCTGAAGGTGCAGCATAATGTTTTTGTACAACTTGCATTGATAAAATACCTTATCAGTTGAGTTTAACTAAGTTGACTGTAATACACAGTGTTGTTCAGTCTGTCTGCTTGACATTCCCATTTGCTTCATGTTTGCTTGAATGAAAACTTTATCTTATTAGAAAATAGAGATGTGGACGTTTTCTTTCGCGGCAGTGATAAAATTACTATATCGTAATATATGTTACTGCAATACTCAGCTTATCACAAAATGTTTATAATTATAAAATACAAACATTATATTGTGACTTAAGTATTGTGATAATATTGAATTGTGGGGAATATTACAAACTTAAATAGCAATCCAAGTCAAACATTTGAGTGTAACAAATCAGTTTTCATGTTATTATCACTAACGATCTCAAGGAGAATGCAAGACAATGTTCTGCAGTGTGGCGTTCACACATTGTCTTGTTCAGCGAAGTCACTGATGGATGCTTTACTCCAACTCAGCAGAGTCTGTTCAGCTGTCGTCGTCATATTCCAGTAAGCCTTTATTCACATGTTTCCTTGAGAGGAGTCTGAGAGCTGCTCAGGACTGTTTAGAGGGCTGGTAAAATTTCCATCCTTTAACCATATGTGATTAATGTAAAACCTCTGCTGGATTTGCTTGATAGACTTTTACATGGGGAAATCACAGCAAACAGAAAGCAAATGAAAAGAGCAGTCAGTCAGACTCTGCTAAGAAAGCGGCAAATCTCCGAAGCTTCCTGCAGCGTGTTATGGATGTGATGTTGAGCTGTGGTTCGTCGTTGTGTCCAGTTGGGTGAAGGTCTGATTCTCTGGAGCTCTGCCAGTCGCCATGGCAGTTTGGGATTCTTGAGTTTCCAAACCAGAACCAGAAACGAGCCAACTTTTAAGGCTCCGCCGCTGCTCCCTTGGCGTACTCTCTGACTACTGTTTCAGATCATTACCGAGCCCCAGTAATCAAAACTGATTTATGTATATTTTGTGTGTGCGAGGATGTCTGCTGTACATATGCATGCAACTTTGTGGTACTTGTACAATTGCATGCTCTGTATCAGTGTGCATAATGGTATTTAACCTTATTATATATAATCTTTCTTCAGTTTACTCAGAATGAACAGAGGTAATGCACTTTAAAGTTGTAAGTGAACATCTAGTTTTCTTTTTTAAACTCTTGCAAAAATATGGTGAGTATTTCTACCTCTCAATATGTCACAGTGTGAGACTACACCTCCATTCCTCACCTGTGCTAGTGTTCTGTCTGAGGTGTGTCATTGATGTTGATGAACTGTGGGAAGTACAGGTTTGCATTGCAAAATGTTAACACTCTCTCTTTGTCCCATCCTCCTTTTTCTACCTCTGTCTATCCCTTTCTGTCCTTTTCCCTTGCACCCTCCCTCTACCTTTTCTCCCTTTGTGTTCCAGTGGGTACTCCTTACTACATGTCACCGGAGAGGATACATGAAAACGGATACAACTTCAAATCTGACATCTGGTCGCTAGGATGCCTGCTCTACGAGGTAAACTATGGGAATATGTGCACACACTGTCACCCTGTGGGAGTGACATGGGAACACATTGGCTCAGACACACACATAAACAAACAAACCACCCTCAATATAATAGAGTACTGAAAGAAAACGCATACAAATACACCTGCCCTTTTCCACCTAGTTATACAGCATGTAAAGGGTTCCCACGCGTTCTTAAAAACCTGTAAATTTAAAGACTAGTTTTCCAGTCATGGAAACAACTGGTCATTAATTAAAATGACCAGATATTATGGTGATAATCTACGTTGTCCTGGAAAATGTATTGTATTTTAATGCCACACGTGCCTACGTAAACCTAGGTGTGCATTTTTTTTGAAACGCGACTGTTGGTGGGATTAGCTACATCGTAGTAGACACTTCAAAGAAGGTTTACCAGATGCAAAGCAGAATGGAAAAACGCTTGCTTTTCAATTTGCGGCTTCTGTGCCAGTTAATCTAGCTGTTCACACCAGGCGCCGAGTCAAGCCTATTTTTTTTCCAGAGACTTGAGCAGAATTCTCAGTGAAGCCAGCTGGCTATCTAACTGAAATTACACAGGTTTTTATTTGTTTTTTTCAGGGCAAAATAGCTTACTTAATTGGGTGGTTAATGGGCAGACTATGTGACTGCCTGACACCAAGGCAGTGAAGGGGAGAGAAAAGTGGTGGCCACTGTCGTCAACATAAAATGGCAAACATTATCACACAAGTCTTTTCATGAAACTGGATTGTTTGGGTGAAAACACTGGATTTTTTGACATGAACTTAAAAGAGCATATCCTTATGTTAGTGAGCTAGTAGGATAGGCTTAAGTTCAGCCGTCGGCTACCAGAGCTGTCAAAGGTGCAACTGAGTCCTTCCGTCTTGAGGCACTTTCTAACCAACTGACTGAAAAGTATGATTGTTGAATGTTATACTTTTTTCCCCCCTCAATATATTGCTCTGTTCTTTTAGTTGAGACTGATCACTGGAGTAACTTGGATAGACATCATGAACCCTGCATTATATATGATTATTTGTGAGATAGTGCTGTCTTGTATGGCCAAGAAAAACTAATTGAAAATGTCTTGGAAAAATATATTAGGGTTTACCTTGACCCTACTACAAGTGATTATGTGCAAAATAAAAAATACACACACTTTAGTAATAGTAAGAATATATCTAAATGTTATGTTTAATTTCTCTACCTGTTATTCCTCCTGTTCCTCACTTCTTTTCCTTTCCTTTTCTCGGGCTGATCCGAGGCTGAAAGACTCTTTGAGTTAAAGTTCTTTAGCCAGGGAACCTGCTAAACGTTGAAAAGCAGGCGAGTGAAGGGAACTGACATGGCCATGTGTTTTAGATAAGGCCGCCCAGTGACACTGACTAGTTTGATTAGTCAGGAGCAAAACACCACAGGGCTCTGCTGTAGACCGCACTGAGTGGAAACGAGCCCAGGAGGAGAGCAAGGTGGAGGGAACAAAGAGGAAAGAGTGAGGAGCAGAACAATGATAGACGTGGATGATAGCAGTCAATCTGATTTTTCACCTTGCCAACCTTCACATGCACTGAATACACACACATTTTCAGAGACAAACTGTCGGCCAAGGAAACACCCACATTTTCCTCCCCTCCTCTCCCCCAACTCCCCTGAGTTGCTGATCACTTGGGCTGCATTTCAACGCACCAGTGACTACACCTTCTCTACAGCGCCTCAGGCATAGAGAGGTGTGGAACGCGCAGGGAAGAAGTTTGAGCTCAGCTTGCAGGTCATGGTTGCTCAGAGACCACAGTCCTTCATGCTAATTAGCTTCCCACAATGCACTGCTGCAATGCAGAGCTGTGGTTGGCTGAAAGCTACAGATGCTGTAGGTCACATTCTGTTTTCATGTGGTGTATGTGTGTTGTTTTACATGGAAATGCTGCTTTACTGGTGATGAAAACCAGATTGCTCTAGTTTATATTACTCCTGCTGCAGGTATAATGACACCAGCACTGCACAATTTAATTTGATGTGGTTAATTGTTTAAGATTGGTTTAGGTAATTTTCTTAAGGTTTAATAATAAAAAAAAATCAGTTGCCATGTAGTTGGACGTTAATGGACAAACATGGTTGATTTGTGTATATGAATGTAGATTCATTATTGGAAATCAGTTAACACCATGGTAGTTATTTCAAATCATGGACATCCTGCAGAGGCAAGAGCATCACCGTGCTAAATCCAACTTGTTTTTAAGGGTTTTCCCCACATAATCATCAGTCTTCTTTTCCCTTTTTTCCTTCTTCTTCTGTTTATTGTTGTAGTATTGAGGTACATTACTACCACCAACTGGACTGGAGTCACTAGTGTGACTGTAGTGAACTGTAGTGGTAAAATTGGTCATACCAGTTGAGTCCAGTCTGGCTTAATATCAAATTCTAACACCTTAACATCCAGTAACTTCCACAGTATTTCCTGCTGCTGGTCACAATAATGTGTGACCTGTCCAATAATCTCTGGTGAATGCAACTGTTGTAGTCCGTCCCAACTCCTCCACTACTTGTGTGTTCTTCACAAAAGTTATCTTCTATATGATGGTGGTTGTTTCATGCAGACCCCACATCCTCCACAATGTTAACTGTAAACAAATTCATTTTTATCGCTTTAATTTTGACAGTTTTCTATTTTAGTCATTTTTAAATGAAAGAAAGCTGTAGTTTGTTTATTTGAGGACATTTTCTTTGATTGTGTTATTCCTTTATGTATTTGATTTGGGATTTGTTTTCTTTTTTTTGCTTCTTTTAAGACGAGATATTTTAGTTTCACTTTTATGATAAGTATGTATTGTATTGCACAGACTCTCCCCTGCCTCATGAATCAAAAAGGATTCTTTATTTGATTGAATAGAAACTACATTTTGTAGCAATCTTTTTCACTCATAATTTGGCCTGATTCTCATTTTTTTTAAAGTGAGAAAATCGTATCAGGAACCCTGTATCCCGAATTGTATCGAAGCCTGAGTTTAGTGTATTGTCACATCCCTAGGATGACTTAAAACAGAGCCCACCAGACACCCTGGAGACTATTTAAAAACTTTGATATGATCTCATGCTTGAGAGTTGAATATTTTAATAAGTCCCTCAAAAAATCCTCAAACCTTGGTTGGTTTAATTATATTTAAAGATTCTGTCTGTGGTGCAACTTGATTTCATTATTTCATTATTTATTTTTTCAAGAAATTGTTGAAGCAGCTGTTCGTTTTGAAATTGTTATAGTACTGCATGTGTAGCCTGAGCATTGATTGTTCCACAGTGTCAGATGGGGCACAGTCCATTGATCTTTCATGACTTTCACCCTTAGGACAACTGCTGGGGTCACAATCTGGACTAAACACTGAAAAAGCAAGATGGAGACCAGAGATGAGGAGAGGGGAAAAGAGAGCAAAAGTGAAAAAATAGAGAGAGACCTGTTGCTCCCACAGGGGGTCAGGAGGCAGGGAATAAAGATGTAAGGTGAAAAAGTTTAGGAATCTATATAGGAACAACATACGAAGCTAGGGAAGGGGATAGGCAGTAGAAGTCTTAAGAGAGAATGAAAAGAAAGAGGAGATTGAAGGTTGGAGAGAGAGAAAGAGCAGAGGGGGAGAAGTGGAAGGGGAAAATAACAAATAGCGAGAGCGGGCTTATAGATTGCTGGAGAGAAGAGAAAAATGGGGGGTGCTCACTCAGAGAAAAAAGTATAGGTACAAGAGCAAAGACAGAACTCCAGCCACCGGGTCAAGGTGAGCCATGCAAGAAGCCTGTGGAGATAAAGATTTTACAACCTTATTGTTACCAGAGCAGTGCTCACCATGCCATGCATATTCTCTTTGAAGAGCAGACCCTTGCTTGCCACTCTTCTTGCTAAGAGGGCTCCACAGTGCATTCAGTGTCAGAAAACTTACCTCTTTCTCTCAGAAACTCCCTCCTCCGTTCCTCTTTGCTCTATTTTCCTCCCATCTGCTGTGTTCTCCTCCGTATGCCTCCCTTTTCCTCACTTAACCTTCAGGCATAAGGAATTCACATAGAAATCCACCCCGATCCCTTCGGTACTCATTGATTTCACTCTGAACATACAGTAGGGGCCGAGAATTGTGCTGGTGTATGTTTTTGTATGTGTGTGTGTGTGTGTCCCAGGGAGTTTGGTTCCTTATGTGTGAAACGGCTCCATTTGAGAAAGCCTGCATTTTTCATTGTTGCGCCGAGGGGGTTGGGTTAGGGTCCGAGGGGTCCGTCCGTCAATACCTGGTCATTGTATCTGCGTCCATCTTCATCTCCCTTTCTGTTTGATCCCTTTCTCCTCATGTCCAACCTCATTACATCACCTGACCCTGCCCTGTGCCCCCTCACCCAAACCTCCCACACCGTGGTAAACAGGGATGCTGGAGTCGCCGGGGTTGACTCCCAGGGTGACCAGGAAGAGAAGGAGGGAGTTTGGTCGCACGCCAGTCGATGAGATTGCGGTCTCCCAGTGCCCTGCTCTCAGTCAAAACCACCTCATATTCACCCCCTTGCTCAGAGTTCTCTGTAAAAGAGATGCATTTTACACACACTGTAGGTCTCCTCCAGCTCGTACGGATGTTTTGTGGTTGCTGCGTTTTATATAAAGGTTAGCAGGGGAGGAGAATATCTTGGAAAGGCTTTACTGGAATGTGTCTCCTTCCTGTAGGAGCTCAGCCATCCGTACCTCTGACTGTGCCCGTGTCTCATGTCTCCTGCCTTTCTCCTCTCCCTCCCCTCTTGTTTAGCAGTTGGTTTTACGAGGCCCAGAAATGCTGGGTTCTCAGCAGCTGGCGTTTGCATGTGATGAGTTGGCCCTGTGGCTAGCTCTCTATATGTTTAAAAAAAGTAGGAGGGGGGTTTTTGCAAGCAAAGACTGCTGCCTGTGGAGTTCCCTGGTATCCTTTTATCTGTTTCATACAGTATGTGTAGTTTCTGATGAGCTAATGCAGCAGTCTTCAACATTTTTCAGGCCGGGGAGTCTTTAGCTGGTAGAGAGACGGAGCAAGGACCTTTTCTTACAAATGTTGTATTAAATTATGTTGCATATTAAACTGGTCCCATTGTGCCATGTATAAACACAACATGTTATGGTGCACACAATATTAAGCAATTAAAATAACTTACTAACTAACAAAATAACTCTAACTCAGAATGTCTCTTGCTTGAGTACTTATAAATGATGTGTTGTGGTCCAAAAGAATGTCCGTACAATCGAGATAATAATATGTTTAATAATAGGTACATGCTACAGAGTGATATAGTGTTGTTTAGCTAACTTAAGGATTCGCCTGAAGTAGTAGTGCAACAGTTAGTCCTCAGTATTTATTCTTTATCCATAACCGCTGAAACCAAACCCTACTGACAGTAGGCAAGAGATCGCGAGACTATCACAGAGCCATCACCAGACACTCACACTCACACCGATGGGTAATTTTAGAGTCAGCAATTAACCTAAGCTGCATGTCTTCGGACTGTGGGAGGAAGCCGTAGGTAGAACATCAATAGGCAGATTTATCATTGCTAATAATATGTATAATGTGTATTTTCAGACATATTTTATATGAAAAAAAAGTTTTTCAATTTAGTTTCACCTCTTAAAGTCATGGGCATGTTTTGACTGGTAGGCTATTTCAAGGAGCAGTTTGATATTTTGGGAAACAAACTTATTTGCTTTTTTTTTTGCTGTAGAGTAGATGAGAAGAACAAGACCACTCTCATATCTGTCTTTTTTTCCACTTCAGCTATTGTAAGGATTAAACAAACAACATATAATGTGTTAGTTAGTGAGCTTCTGGTAGCTGGATTTTCTGTTTTCACTGTTTCACCCTTTGTCTTTGCCCAGCTAAACTAAGCTAAGCTAACAGGCTGCTGCCTGTAGCTTCAATTTTGACAGACAGATGACAGAGTGACATTGATGTTCTCATCCCACTCTGAGCAATGATGTAAATAAATGTATAAACAAAATGCTGAACTATTACTGAACTAATTTCACAATAAGAATACAACACTTAGTTTAGCTGTGGTGAAATGGGGACAGAAGAACACATCCAGTTTTTCCTCAAAAGTTCAACCCAATGGAACAATCTGGCACTTTTAAGTCATCCGTCCATTTTTCTTCTTCTTCTTATCTTTCTTCCCTTTTTAGTGTGTTGAAGTAGAGAAGTGATGACTCCACTGGGTGTAGGTATATTTTTAATGACTGTCCCTACACTGTGACTTATTGCCTTGATTAATATATCATCATAAAACCACATGAAGGACCAATGAGCACATAAAAAAGTCATGCTTTCCTCACTTGTACTTTGTGCGTGTCTGTGTGTGCGCGAGTGTGTGTGCGTATGTGAGAGGGAGAGAGAACTTATACAAGATATACATGTACATATATATACATATATCTATTTCACATGTGTGTGTTAACATTTGGGTGTTTATTTTTATGTAGCGTGCCTATAATTGTATGTGTGTGTGTGTGTGTGTGTTTATAAATGAGTAAGTGAGAACTTGTGAGAAACCCTTCGGTCCCAGGCTGCAAAGGCTCCAGGGATGAAGGGGGGGTGGAGGGAGAAGACGGGAGCCTCTCGCAGCTCCTTTTAATTGGCGTACAGGGAGAGAAGCTGGAGAGAGAGAGAGAGAGCGGGATCAGTGTTAATTACGCTGGAAGGCCCCATCCAGACCTTTTACACGGACAGGGATGCTGGCTTTACATGTCTGGGCTGGGGAGAGCACAGCCTGGCCAGCTGAAGAAGGGCCCAGGAACAAAGGAGGGAGAGTGTGTGTGTGAGTGTGTGCGTGTGTTCTGCTACCAGCAGCTCACACCCCTTAGACAGACAGCAGGCATGCGTGTGCATTGTACGTCTCTCGAATATCAATGAACCGTGCACACACCCACACGCACACACACACACAGTCTCATACTCACCAGGGCCTCAGAGGTCAGAGAGTGAGTCAATCATCTAACCCATTGCGACGACACAGTATGAAGAAAAGGAGTAAGTGTGTGTGTGTGTTTGTGTGTGTGTGTGTGTGTGTGTATGTGTGCGTGCGTGTGTGTGTGTGTGTGTGTGTATGTGTTCTGAGAGCAGGGGGCCGGCAGCTGTCAGGGGCTAGGAGCAGCAGGCACTAATGAAGCAGATGAATAGTGCAAAAACTCCCAAATACAAACAGGACAGTTGACATTTTTCATCTGTCAAAAGCAGAAGATGCATGAAAATACGATGGGGTCTTGTTTAACCCTTCGCCTCCTGGTGTCTATAGTTGGCTGATTTTCTTCTTTTTCTCTGTCTCACTTCCTTTTTTTCTCTCACCTATTGACGAATTTGTTCTTTTAGGAAGTGCTATCCAGCCCTTGCACACAAATCCCCAGACGTCCACACTACCTGTTATAGGGTACTAAAAGGTGTAAATGTATTTGTTACAAAGCAATTAAGAGCGTTTTCCTGTCCAAGTCATATAAGTGAGCTTCTACTGTAGTAGTCAGCATTTTAGGCAAACATGGGCACTCCACTCCAACTCTTAGCCTTTTGAAAGAAAGCCAGCCACCTAGTCCACCTAGTTTTCAAATGGTCTCAGTTTGTTTGTTAGAAAGCGATAAGCTATTAAATAAAAGCCTGAGAGGTCTGCTGATCTTAGTGGTTTATCTGATGATAAAGGTTTTTGACCTTGCTGAACTTACCTGAATTTATGTATTTTTAGACTGCAGAAAATGACAAATTAGCTGGTGATTTAATTGCTGGAGGTTAAGACAATAAAAATAAATACACATTCTACTTGTTAGGTTAATTTTTGTTGTAGCCCATCGGTGATCGGTTTGAT
Organism: Centropristis striata; assembly: GCF_030273125.1. Lineage (NCBI taxonomy): Eukaryota > Metazoa > Chordata > Actinopteri > Perciformes > Serranidae > Centropristis > Centropristis striata. Next base: position 25,330,466 of record NC_081525.1, on the reverse strand, counting down.
GGCGATTTAGCCTCTGGGGACAACGAATGATCATTTATATGATATCTGAATACCAATATTGGATATCAGAGTCAAGACTTCCTCTTCTATGCGCTGGTCACTGTTAAGAGTGTAAACAGCAATTCGAGACACAAAAATGGAGTCTGAATATACAGATGATGTCTACAATACAGTTGGCCCATGTCTACCAAATTGGCATATAATGATGTTCGCAGTGAAACATTGTGACGAACGATTATGTTATTGTTTATGTACTTTATTTTATACTTTTTATATGTGTGTATGTTTGATATTAATTACTACTTTAATTTTTGCACTCTAGAGCCTATCCTTACCTGATCACCAAGCTACTTCCCTCCTGTTTTGGGATGTGTGGGTCAGGTTTTTTAATATGCACCCACCAATCTGCAAAAATATGCATTAATCAGCCACTGCAAACCGCCAACTTCATGCATCATAGTAGCACGATTTTAAGGACAGAGGATTGAGACAGGGGGCTTTTCAATCAAAATGGTGGTCAATGGCATCATCCAGCGGCCCATCCCTAGTCTACAACTGCATTGTCTTTCTGCATATGAATGCAGACACATTCAAATAGATTATTGCAGCTACTGTTGTCTTCAATTTATGGAGGAGGCAACTCATGAACTGGCTGGGCATTTTAGAAAAATAGTGTACTGATAATTTTAATGTGTGTGGCTGAATAACTTACAAATATGAGGCTTTGTTACTAGTAGAAGTGCATCATAGCTGACACACACAGGAACACACATTTCCTCACACATCTCATCACTGTCAACCGCCTGCTGTGCCAGTCCCAGCCGTAATTGTTGGAGCAGAGGGAGAGAGGTGTCCGGGGGGAGATGGAGAGAGGGAGATCCTCTTTAGTCAGTGTTCACATGTGTTTTTGCGAGGATATACTGTTTTAATGTGTGTTGATGCAGTGCGCAGATGAATGTGATTATGTCCAAAAGAGAGGTGGCCCACTGAGATTTTGCTGCCGTCATCTTGACTTCCCACTGGAAGCTGTGACAGAGACTCTGTCAAAATCTGCCCAATAGGGAACAGGAACTTTTCTGTCTCTGCACCATCAGCGTTTGACACATTTTTCAGTGGAGACCGAGATGAAGAAACCGCCCACAAGTTGGTGATGCGCTTGGCACTTTTTGGACAATGCTAAAGGGTTACATTTGTAGCTACAAGCAATAACGGAAGGTATTTTCCTCATGGCAAGGTTTTTTAGTAAGAGTTCTTGTGACTTTATGGGTAAGCTGATGAAGAAGGCAGTAGCTTTAATTGATCCAATGAGTTTGTCTGCAACTCAGAGGAAAGCAACCATTTGCACTGCAGAGCAATACATGAACTGGCCCTTTGATGCTGTAAAAATGTTCATATAGTCCATGTCACAGGGTACGCTGTCCCTATTGTGACTAAAAGACAGCTTCTATTTTCTTTATGGTCCTATTTACTGTAGTCTCCGTTATGCCTGATATTGTGGAAGGTTGCACATTCACACTAATCTGCTTTATTCTGTATGGAACAATTCCATTTGGATCCATGTGTGGATACATTGTTCATATCTTTTTTCACACCACCAATTAACAGGCTGTCAAACACATACTGTACAGTCTCGGATAATAATAAAGAGACCCCTGGAAAGAAAGAGAAAAGACAATAAAGTGTTAAAAAAAAAACATCGGCACACAATGATAAAATGTGAGGTGTTTTTTTTTTTTTTTTTAAAGCAGTGCATGCTCCTGATGATGAAAACATTCATCAAGATCACATTCAAGTTTGAAATGCCCCACAGTGCTTAAACAAAACTGCATAGAGGCTGTGAGAAAAAACAAACCTGTGATTAATAACACTTTATTTATGGTGGGGCTGGGAAATTAATTAAACTTTATTTTCAATTACAATTTTAGCTTCTAAAGATTATCAAAATTAGATAAAATGATTATTGTACCACATTCCGTTTCATAATGATGCTCTCGTTTTGTCTTGTGTTATAAATCCAGCCCACCTAGCCTTTCTGATTTACACATTGGAATATGTTAAGTATATAATAAATATAGTTTAACACATTGTTAAATATATTTTGGGAGTTTCAGGAGGTTGTGGCAGGTTACTCCAACATATTTGAATGTATTTATTTTGGTCTAAGTTATTTTAAAATATTATTTTCATACACTGTTGCCCATAAAGTTAGAATCATTTTGCTTCAGACAATCCTTTGGAAGAGATTGATTTATAAAGCTTTGAGAGGAGATACTAGCCTGGAGATACATCTTATCTGTCAAGAATAAATCACATTGTCACAATCATTTCATGGAAAGAGGTACAAATTCTAACTTCATGGGCGACTCTGTATACTCAATATTAACCTTTTTATACATGCAGTGTATTCCTGAGATGTTGGGGAACATTTCCTGCATGGGGTCATGTGTGAATGGAAACAGGGAACAAGATTAAAGAGGGAAATATTCCTAAATGTTGTAGGAATCGTAAGAAAAAAATCACTTAAGGTGCCTAAAAGGTTGTCCCAGTAATTTATTGTGAACAATGTGGAAGTGCCAAGACTCAGCATAGTTGATCTTATTTATTTTTAAACAATATTCCATTTTTTTCAGTTGAATTATATTTGAAATTTAAGAAAATTCACTGTTTAGAAGTTCAATAAATGCATGTTGTTTACAAAGACAATGAGTAACAGAATTTAAAAAAATGGATCTCTATATTAACCAAAATAAGCGTGAATAGGATCTTTGCCATAATGGAGCAGTCCTAATTATTGGCCCTGGATCCTGTTTCACATTGGTGCAGAAGACACTGTTTCTCTTCTGGAAGTCATTAAGATGTGCAGCAACATTTCAAGGTGCTCAGAAATGCCCTCTGCCCCTCAAACCAGTGCAGGGCTTGAAATTGGAATATGGATTTCACATACAGTGTACATACTCCAATGTGAAACGTTCTGCATAAGACAAGGCCTTTTTCTGCCCAGAAATACATAATGAAACAACTCCCTTGATATCATGTTATAGACCTCTGCAGCCCACCTTCTCCTATGTAATACTATGTAAATAAATGAAAACTCAAGTCAACAAGCTCCAACATCTCCGAGCAGCTCATCATCATCAACCCTGACAGCTATTCCAGCCATGTTTATTTATCATTAGTTAAGCAATTTGTCCCAACACATAAGCCTAACGCAGTATTATTTCGAAAGCACTGAATCAGAAAAACAATGAGAATTTGAGTGTGCTTGTTATGCAAGCCTGCTGCAGGCTTCACCTTCCGCATGCACATTTAAACAAGAAGTGAGTCAGTCACTAACCCTGGCAGAAATGACATGCTATATTTTCTATCTTTAGACAGGCAGGAGGGATTCTTCACCTATTTCCACTCAGCAAAACTCTCCTCATCCTTTCCACTCTTCCTTACCATTCCCATCTGCCTCGCCTCTGCTCTGCTTGCTTGCATTTGTTTTCCAGAGGATACAGTTTTCTCGCTGCTCCAGCAAACTGAAAAATTCTCTCCTCTCATATGCCTGCACCCCTCTCCTCACTCTCTCCTCTTCTTTTCTCAACTCTATGTCTCTATATCTCTATGTAACTCTGAGTTTTCTGAGCAGTGCAGCAGAAAGGGCTAGCAAACCAGAGGAAAACACATAAGCTAAGAAAAGCGCTCATGGATTTTTTTCTGTTTTGGTTCACTTGAATTTTAGACCACAGCTCATTCCACAACAAAAAACATAAATAAGGGTGCACTGATTTGATATGTACACAAAACTTTGGACATACAGTGTATCGACTTGTTGTCAATCCCACTTGCTTTAATCAATAAGTCATATACCGCGATAGCAGGTTCTACTTATAACAAACTGTGCAGTGTCTTCTGTGTAGCACCTGGTGAAATTTCATCCGTGTTTCAAGTTTTTACTTTGCTTTCTCACACCCTGTCCTCTTGTCTTCCTTTCCCTGTTTCCTTATATCTTTATATCTTTATATTTCAGATGGCAGCCCTGCAGAGTCCGTTCTATGGGGATAAGATGAACCTTTACTCCCTTTGTAAGAAGATAGAACAGTGTGACTACCCCCCTCTTCCCTCAGATCACTACTCAGAGGAGGTAAGTACTGTGACAGTTCCCTTTTGCTGCTATGGTAAGTAGATATGGACCTGCTCAGTGTTTTAAAAGAACTCGACTCCTGAACTCCTTTAAAAAGAAAATTCTTAATGTCTTTTAGATGAACTATTCTTTTCAGCAGTGGTGGCTGGTTTCTCTTTCTCTGTGCCAGTTTGCTGATTTTTACTTGTGTTGACTATTAAAGTAATTTATTTTTTTTTATATGTAAGTGAAATCAACCCAACTGTCTGAGCTACAGTACAGTATGATATTGCTCCGTGATCAAAAGATCGGCTATGATTTTAACCGTTTGAAAATTAAATGCACATATCAAAAGCATCTGGTCGTGCTACAAAGTGGGGTGAAGCCAAATGGGCTGGGGTGTCATGTTTCCCTAACTAAATGTTAAATCATCTGCTGTAGTTCTGCACAGACTTAGCCGTGCACACAAATGTAATGTAGTCTAGCTGCGGTTAAAGATCGCCTTATTGCTGATTGCCGATGACGTGTGTTTGAATGTGCATGGCTTTGTGTTTGCATGCCCTCTTTGTGTGGGTGGCATTTTTTTCCTAACATTTCTGTCTTTTACTCTTAAATAAATTAAGTCAAGTGTACACACATCCAAAAACTCAGACACTGACTCATAGGCACACACGCACACACACACACACACTGCAGGATTTACATACATTCAGCAGTGACACTGTGCTTTGTGAGTTGTTGCATTTGCTTGATAGTTAACAATAAGTACCAGCATTTTCCATTGTTTCAGCCCTGATGCAACAAGAGGCATTAGGGATTTAATGACATCTATTTTCATTATTGATTAATATGTCCATTGATTAATTGAAGTTGTGTAAGCTATGAAATGTCAGAAAATGGTGAAAGTTTTGAGAGCCTATGGTAACAACTGAAAATATTTTTTGTTTTGTAAAAAGTTTAAAATCTGAAATTTTTCAGTTTACAATAATTGAATCTGAGAAAACAGCACAACCTGTCTGAAAACAGAAAATGTTTAACATTTTTTACTTTAATGGTTAATCTACGATTGAACAACTATCAAAATCGTTTGTGACGTATCTTCTTTCAAGCAACAAATTGATTACTCAACAAATAGTTTTGCCCTTTGTCTTTTAGCGCTAAATGACATTTTCTTTACATCACAGCTAACCTTTATTAAAACCAAACTGCTGTATTTTATGAATTTCAATATATTTTTTCTCTTTGCCTCTAATTATTTCCTGAATTGTAGAAAGATCCATCAGCAGACTTGAGTTGTATAATCCAATGCAGTGAATATCAAGTACACATACACAAAGTTAGGTTTTTGTTGTGTTGGTTTTATCAACCATCAAAATTGAATGGAAGCAAATGGCTGCCTGGAACAGCAGGAAAAATGCATTAACAGATCTGTGTAGCATAACTGCATTAAATACACACCTGTATTTACATACATTTACATGCAGACATGTTATATGGGGCTGAAACCTGGAATTATACAGGTAAGGTTCTTAACCTATTGTGTCCTTTATCTCCACGCCTCCCGCTCTACTATCACAGTATCTACATACACAAGTCTACAGTGGCTAATTTTAAGTGGCTATCTGTATTCATGTCCCTCCAGTCAAACAGTAAACCTTGATAAGAGGCTTTATTATACTGTGGTATTTACTTCATTAGGTTAATAAAGGCTAATTGCGAGGTGTCTCAAGCCTCTGTGTGTGTTTTTGTATGTGCAGGAGCAATTGTGCAAGTGTATATTTTGCAACAAGAGCTCTCTTTCCACACACACTCACACATACACACACACACACACACACATACACACACACACCACGCTGAGCTTCTGCGTTGCCCCACATGTCACCCCCATCCAGGAGAAAGGGAGACAAAGCGAAAGAGAGAGGGAATGATAGAGGCAGAGACAGGGCGATGGAGAGATGGAGATGAGGGGGGTGCCTGCAGCGCCTGTCTGGATGTAAACAATGCTCCTGAAGGATCGGCAGCAAACTGTCAGCTGCTCATCTTTGTTGTGTCATTTAACCATCTCCGTCTATGCTTCCCCCCCACGCCTCCCTTCACCAGCTCCTACTCCCCCCTCCCTCCACCTGACACTCCCTCCACTCCCCCATCCCACTCGCCATGCAAAGAAGCGCATGAATATTTTACATATCTGCACCCCCCCCCCCCTCCCAATTCCATCTCCATTCTGTGGGACTAATTCTCAGACTGTCTGAATTTGCATCTTTCTCTCACTTTCTCTCTCACACACACACACATATAAACACAGCGGCTGACGAGAACTCGTCCAAGCCGGTGCCACGCAACAGCGGCCAGGAAGTCGGCAGACGGTTACCATAGCGACCTCGCGTAGATGTTTTTTTTTTTCTTTCCTCTCCATCTTTTATTCTCTTCTTTTTTTTTTTTAATGATGGCGGTGGCTGTTCCGCCTGCGAGCCTGTCTATCTATCTGCTCCAATCAGCCGCTTCGCTTGGCTTCAAGTGTAAGTGCTGTCTCCGGATGGCAATGGAGTGGCAGCACAGCAGTGTGTGCATGCGTGTGTGTGTGTGTGTGTGTGTGTGTGTGTGTGTGGGGGGGGGGGGGGGGGGTCCAGGTACAAGTGGTGCGCTAACACAGCTTTGCATCTTTGTCTCAGCTTGATTACTTGTTGCCTTGCTATTGCTATTATGGAATGAGCTCATCTAGAGGGCATTAAAAGACGAGCAGGTCTCTGTTATCAAGGGTTTGTTTATTTCTGGAGCTTTTACAGCTCGGTCTCTCTACAATGTAATTGACTGTTTTATTTCTCTCTTTACCTCCCATCCAACAACCCCCCTGTCCCTCTCACCAGCTAAGGAACTTGGTAGATATGTGCATCAACCCTGACGTGGAGAAGAGGCCGGACATCGCCTACGTGTACGACATTGCCAAACACATGCAGAACATGACACAGGGCAGCTAAGCCCAGAGTTACACACATAAAGCTTGCAGAACTCCTCCCCACTTCCCCTACTTGCTTTTCATGCTGGACTCATACACATCTATCAGCTTTTATACAATAACTAACTCCAGAGTTTAGCTCCTTGTGATAAGTAGTGCGTGTAACAGATTTATTTTCAAGTTGATGGCACAGTCTGTAGCATGACTGACACCCAAACCTTTTCTGCCCTAGGATAAAGATTATGGAGATTATACTTTTTTTCTTCAGATGGACCTCCCATTCCTTAGACTTCAATAATGTTACAGCACTGAAAATCAGTGTATTGTAACTCACTGGTGTTATTTACTATGGCTTTAAAAAGCACGTCCTCTGTATGTTCATGTAGTGAAGCAAAGCTGCTATGAGCAGTTGCTATGTAAAGGCCCCCACACACCGCCTCGACGAGCTCTTGTTCGGCGATTCTGTCGCCTCTCGTCGGACACAGTCGGGTGAAATAAAGCAGTGAAACACACTGCCACGACGACTGCCGACTACACAGCAGCCTGTAAGTTCTGCGCTTGCGCGAGATGCAATTAGTCTCCCTAACAATGGGTGGCGCTAGTCTTGTGACTGTAATCCAAAACATGAAAACAGGAAATGACGTAACGGAGAAACCATAGAAGTAACCATGGAGATTAAAAACAAAGCGCACACAGCATAAAGCTTATTATTAGTTTTGAGAAGACGTTTTGGAAAACAAAGCTTCGCCGCAAAATGGTCGCTCCGGCTGAGCTGATGGTCGCGTTGTCTGCTCTCGGACTCGTTCTTGCCCGAAGACGTGGCAGGAGGGAAAAAGTCACTTCCGCCCCTCCCCCACACCGCGCTGATTCGCTAGAGCACCGCCAATCAGATCCGCCCATAGCTAGCACACAGCCAATCAGAGGACCCGACGAGATTACTCTCCCGATGGCCGACGCTCCCAGATTGAGCATGTCGAATTGGGCCCGACAGCTTCCGTGCTTCCCCGACGCAGATGAACACACCAAACAGGCGCGTACCCGATGTCGTCTGACTGTCCCCGACACCCGACAGTCGGGCCGGTGTGTTCCTGGCTTAAAGCAGATGAACTGAAAAATCGGAAAATTAGTTTAAACAAAAAGGCAAAATGATGTGTTACTTGTTACCTATCCTCAAAACAGTTAATCAATGCAAATATAAAGAATATATAAAAATTACATAGAAAGTTTGGCGGGTTTAATGAGACCTACGGTCAGCAAATGCCACAAAAAGCCCATTAAGACTTTGAGAACAATATTAAAATTGGAGTGAAGAGATTTTCACTCAACGGCGGCAAAACTGAGAGACGTAACAGAGTGTTATTGATGGTTGAAGTGTTGTTGTGTTGCACTTTTTACCCTGGCGCTGGAAGGCTGGCAGGGTGATCATGTCTAATGAATGTATTAGGAGAGGAAGGATCATTTAGAGGGTTGACTAGAGACATGCTGGGGGGAGAACATGGGCAAATGTCTCCACAACACTTTGAATGTAAGTCGTTTTGACACCTACGTATTGTCTTTGAAAAATTCAGTATGTCTCTGTTTTGACAGCCTAGAAGGAGTGGTAGGAGCTGTAACAAAAGCAGTTTTTTTTACGTCTGCTGTTTACCTTAGTCACTGACACCAAAAGATTTCCTCCGTGGTTCAACTTAAGCAAGGTGTTTTTTGACATCACAATGAAGACATGAACAAAAAAAAAAGTCAAAACGCATAGTTCTCCATCATGGTCCAGTGGCTGCGTTTGACCCACCAGAAAGTTCGCCTATGTGGATTTGTGATCGTTAATGTTGCTGTGTAAGTGTGCAGTGTAGTTGTCTTGTTGAGTAACAAATACATTGAAGAGATCGCAGATCCGTGCCTTGTGTTGCCGTCCATGTCATGAGTCAATCACAGCGTGCCTACCTTCCTTAAGTCATCAGTTGAGATACCAAAGAGAGCAGTTTATATATGTATATGTTAAGGTGTCTTTTATGAAAAGTATATCAAAGAGTTGTACTGAAAAAAGAAACAAGCACCAATGGGACTCATTTTGTTTTACTGTACATAGCGAAGAAGTTCCTATAGGTTTAATACTGTAGGGTCTTAGTGACCCTTTATTCATTTTGGAGGAAGGAAACAGTGGTATATATGTATTTTTTCTCTTTATTTTTTTTTTTTTTTTTACAGTAAATAGGTTTACACCAGTGGGTCACAGATGACCAGCACTGACTACCACTGGTTTACATAATGACAGTGATACCACATGAAAGGTATAGTAAGTAAATGATGATTGATGACTCTTTATTTCAATGTCTTGAATTCTCTTTTAACATTATCAAATAGCCTGTTAACCGCTCATTGAAATTATTGTACATGTATGCCCATGTTTCTCCTGTTTGTTTTTTTAAATTAACAATACTATTAACATGTGTTCTATATAAAATCAAAGCTTATAGGCGCATAAAATGTAAGTTATTTTCTTTTGGTCAACAAGATATTTTCATAGTAGTGTGTTCATAATAGGTATTTGTCTGAGACTTGCAATACAGTGTTTGCAATTTTTGTTTGCAACTCTACACTATCTGAATTCTTCTTCACCATCAGTGCTGTTTATCTTCTATCTCTGCCTTCTGTAAACAACAGCATCTGTATAGCAGCAAAACATTTTCGTATTTAAAGCACTTTTAGATACTGAGTTTTGATGCTATACAGAACTCCTTAAATAAATTGGTAGTAATTAACAGCAGAATACCAAAAATGTGGATGCTTTTGTATGCATAAATGCATATTTTTTTGCCTTTATCCATCACCTTGTTAGTTAAGAACATGCAGTACTGTATGTGATGCAAAGTCATGTTTTAGCTGTTTGTTTGTTTTTTTTGTTTTTTTAATTCTCACTGGGAGGTTTATAACACACAGTGCAAAGTCACTTTAAGGATTATGGCCATTAATGGTAGGGAGTGTCTTTATGTAACGCGGCTCAGTTTACTTTTCCACAGGCCATCTGAAGTTGGTATTAAAGAGTCCAGGGGTTTTCCAGAAAGTCAAATAATATTTATTCTTTTGGTAGTTTGGTTGTTTTTCGCAACATTTCATGTCAAATTAAAGACCCACATCACAAAAGCCTTGTATGCTTACTAAATGTAATAAAGCTTTCAAATTTCTTGTGGACATTAGAGTGAGTGCTTGGACCTCTTGCACGTTTCAGTGAGTTTCACATCTCAAGATGATTTCCATTAAATCCAGTAATAAAACTGCACACGCTTTAATATTTATGCAATGCCAAAAGTTACCAAACCACGCCAGTCACAGCAGCTGTTCTGGACCAGTTTGGTCATTGGTGAGGAAAGCTGCATTCACACCAAATCAGTCGTTGCAGCTTGTGTGGTGTTAAGGCTGCAGATGTCTGCACCACAGGGTTTGCTGGGGGGGAAAAATGCAGCGACTCTGCGGCAAAAAGTTAAAACAGAACCAACATTTGGTGAAATACAACCTTACCTCACGCAGCGGTGGCCAATCATGTAATTGGCAAAGACTGGAAGACGCACACAGGAAGAAGCATTATAGCATTCTGCTGCGAAGCTGGAAGAAAGACTGATCGGCGTTGTGATGATTGTTCCAGAGCTGTACAACTCTGCTGAGGAGAACAACAATGTTAATCAGAGAACAAAGATGTTAATTGTTGCCATTGTCCTGCTCTTCAAGCTGGGCTTTCTTGAAAACAGCTGAAACAGAGCGTTACTCAAGAGTTCGTAGCCCAAATCATTATACTCCTAGTTGTATCTTCCCTTGGTTCATTTTGTACCTTGTTTTAACGTCTGTGTCTGGCTTGCAGTCTTTACTATAGAACTAAGAAGCTCCCTTTGATTTGTGTCCATTTGTTTGAGTTTGTGCAAAGGAAGTGGAGGAAAGAAATGTATTTTCTTCTCTTTTGTTTTTAATGGTAGTTTGCAGCTACTTTGAGGTGCATTACTGCCACCTTCTGGGTTGGGGGGTCCAAGTTCACAACATGATCTCACACAAATGGGCCGTTGAAGTTACACTAGGCATGTTTCCACTGAGTACTTTTTGGAAAGCAGCTGTGTTTTGGCTACACCCACTAGTTAGTTCCCCTCGGCCTCTGTTCCCATACAGAGTTCAAATGTGACCAACGCATCAAGCAGTGTTGCCAACTTAGCAATTTTGTCGCTATATTTAGCGACTATTCAGACCCCTCTAGCGACTCTTTTTCAAAAAAGGGACTAGCGACAAATCTAACGACTTTTTCTGGTGTTATTGGTGATTTGTTACTCTTCTTAACAAGTAGTGTCGTCCCAAAGCACTCACAAGTGGCCCAGTCCTCCTGTAGAGTTCTCTCCCAGCTGCAGTCAGCAGAGCTGGAGCTGTTAACCCCTCAGCCTCCAGTTTCCACCAGTCTGCAAAAGTATGAAGCAGTATCTACATGAGGCAGGTACTTTCTGAGCCGGTGAAGTTGTGCGGACCCTCTCTCCCAAGTCACACCCATAGCGGCTCGCTAGAGGGAAAAGTACCTAATGGAAACGTGCCTACTCTCACCGCCGAAAGGCAGCACGCCGCTCATGGCCTGATCTGGTGTGAATGCAGCCTCAGGACTAAACTTTGACGGCCTGGTGAGTCTCTTCTCACAAACAAACATCAGTGGAAAAATGTGGGGGTGTGTTTGTGCTACCTGAATTTTCGGCAAGAGTTGGAACGATTTGATTGACAACTGGCTAACAATACCAGCATAATGGTAAGTCTATCATATAAGTCATAGACTGTTTAAAATAGATATAACTTCCATTTTTCATTAACACACTGTGATAAGCTACATAATGCACAATCTGATACGAGAACAATCACTGAGGGTTTTGGCTCATTCAGTTACATCCTGACTTTACAACCCGTTCTCATTCCCAAAGCGTAATATACCGACGATTTGTCACACCCCTAGACGTATCATACTGACGCAAAGGGTACCCTTCCACGTCTGTGTGAAACGCTCTGGGTTCTCAATTGACTCCAATAGAAACCCGCTCGCGGCGCTGAGAAACGCTTAGAGCAGAAGCTACAGCCGTCTATTCACTCCAATAATATCCCGACCACGGCCCTCCATGACGCTGCGAGCGACAATCTGATTGGAGAACCGAGGACCCTGTGCACGGAAGTATTTTTCTCCCTATTTTAAGGATTTCTTTTAATGACATCGTCAACATTTCTCAACACAAACACATCAAAGTCTCACTGATAATTCAACAATAAAATAGCTTCATGTTGTGGCTCTCAGTATCATTTTTTTCTCCTTCGATTCTGAGAAATAAACTTTTATTCGTTTGTTTTACGGCCCTCCACTGGCGGACATTTCTCTCATTTTTAGTGAAAAAAAATAAATATTTTGACTTTGTTTCTGCATAAAAATGGATTTTGATTACATTTCTAGCGAGAAATATATGTTTTATTTTCTTAATATTCACTCAGTGAATGTACATAATCACTTTGTGGCGAAGATCTCGCCAGAAAAAGACGATCCGCTGTGTTTTATTTTGAAATCTGTTTTATTTTGTAATCTACCGCGATCATACCGGATGTGGTCCTATCCTCCCGGATGTGCTGTGCGGTCTCATTGAATCGCGCTTCACTGTAAACGGCCCGGACTCTGCTCTCCTGTTTTAGTTAAAATATCTTCATTAAACAAACATTGTTGTCTTTTTTTAGCATAGATAATATACATACAGTATAATTATTTATTAGACAGTGTGTGATATTCGATATATTGGGTAGAAATAGGTTTTCACAACCCTAATACGGAAGAACTACAAAACGAGAGGTCTAGGGAGTTGTTTTGGTTTTCCCCTAAAATTGGAAGTTGGAAATACTTAATTAGTGGCTTTCCAGGGGTTTGAGGGGATGTCAATCACATTTTTGGCATCAGAATTTAAATATTGTCTTGTTCAATGGGGGATTTGTTATTTTTTCAGCATATCCTAAAGCCCCCCCACTCCCACCCCTTAGTGACTATGCTCACATTATAGTCCATGTCAACACCTTTCTATAACAGTAGGTCTCATGTCTGTAACCCTTTTTGTCTCTTAGTTATAATCATTTAAATATGCCCCAGGGTTAAGGTTCAAAGGTCAATATCTCAAAGCAAGAATATTATAGAACCTTGAAATTGATATATGTTACTCTCCGGGCCAAGACCTTTCCGGTGATGTATTTGGTTTAGCTCTATGACAAAGTTTTATTTTTTCACATCTCACACTCAGAGCACTCAAAGGGCTGTGGGAATCTAAGTCTGTTAGGGCAGATTTCCAAGGTTTGAAAAAAATAAAACTTTGTCATAGTGGAGGGGCTAGTGTGGTGGTTGAAGAACGCATTCAAATGAGATTAGAAAAAGGAAACAACAAAATAATATATGCCTATAAAACTTTGAAATACTCTTCCAAAGCAACTTGTAAGTGAAGTGTCTGTGTGTTATGGAACGTCTTAACCCGCTCTTTATAGGTTATATAAATAACAGTCTTATCTCAGGGAATGTCAGCGAGCTCAGGTTTGATACTGTGGATGATTTCTGCAATGATGAATAGAATAGACTATCAAGAATGTCAGTGCATTGTCTCCTTCCTCTTCTGTCTTACTAAGACCACAACCTGTTGTGTTCAGTTATCTACTGGAAAGATTTTTTTTAGTTTCCATTCCTCAGATCTAAGCAATGGTTAATTTGATGTAGAGGAAATATGAACTGTGGTTAATGGTAAGACTCACAGCAACTGACATGACTGTGTTGAATGTGACTTTAGAAAAAATGTTTACAAGCTGCACAACATGTGAAACATGAAATATGCAGCTATTCGCTAAACTGTTTGTCATTACTTCTTAAATAAAAATGTTATTCCTTGTATTTTTATGTACATTATCTTATTTTGATTCTCAAATCCTTTTTTTTGGTCACTGATAGTTATGGTGGTAACTATAATAACTGTTTGTTCCTGCAGACGAGTTATTATATCAGACATATTAAGTTCGATCACAATCTATAACAAACTTTATTACTTTATTTCTAATGCACAAAGAAATTAACTCTAACTAGAAAAGGCACTTTAGAACCTCAATACTGTTAATAAGTCAGTAAAATAAAGGGTTTTTAACTTTTGGCAATCCACCAGAGTGCCTGCATTTTCTTCTTTTGAGTTCACTGTTAATAGTGGAGCGGCTAAGTGATATAATCTTTCAGTTTATGATACAAGCGTGAAAATTGGCATGAACACTCTCCATGGGTCACTTGACAAGAAAATTGTCCGAGACATTTAACATTTTTAGATGGCGGCCATTTTTCAAGATGGCCGACACCTAAGTGGAGCAGTTAAGTGATATAATGGTTTCTTTGGTGATACATGCATACAAATTGGCATGAGCAGTCTCTGTTGGTCACTTGACAAGAAAATTGTCTGAGACATACAATTTGTCATACAAATATACATACAAATTGTAAGATGGCGGCCATTTTTCAAGATGGCCGACACCTTAGTGGCGCAATTAAATTATATAATGGTTTATTTGGTGATACAAGCATAAAAATTGGCATGAGCAGTATCTGTGGGTCACTTCACAATAACCCACCCACAGTTACTTGAAATTCCAAGATGGCGGCCATTTTTCAAGATGGCCGACACCTTAGTGGAGCAATTGAATGATATAATGGTTTATTTGGTGATACAAGCATAAAAATTGGCATGATCAGTATCTGTGGGCCACTTGACAATAAGCCAGCCACAGCTACTTGAAATTTCAAGGCGGCAATTTTTTTTTTCAGGATGACTGCCATCTGCCATTTGGACCTTTAAATTATGAATTTTCTCATAGAAATGTATTGGGTTCCTCAAGAGAGGTTGTTTGACTGGGCTTTGTCTGACTCCTTGCCCACGACCTGTCCAGTTTGGTAAAACCTGACAGGAGTTCCCTCCCACTGGCATAGCTCTCCGGGTTCACCGAGGTACACAGGCTCCCTTACCATGAGGGCTTTTTTAAATACTTTTTTAAATGACTTTTTTTTTTTATAACTAACCATTACTACTGCCATTAAACATGCCAAATAAATACTAAGGGGTGGGGAAAAACAGTTGGGGTGCTGAACGGACAGTGCTCCAAAATAATAATTGAGCAATGGTTAATACTGAATGGCAATAATGACAGATCCAGAGGCAACAGCAGCTCTGGCTGACATGGAACCATGACAAACAGTATCTGAAACTATACTAGGGAACTAAACTGAAAATGTGAAAGCAATGTTGCAAAGTAAAAACTGAACATGTCACAGTAAGTACTGGTGACAAAATAGAACATAATGCGCCGATGTGGCGAGGGGAAGCCGAGCCATAGGCCTACACTTGAAAACACAAAGGACAACAGGGAGTAACACTGGCAAAAGAAACAAGCAAATAAGTTCTAGCAGGGTCAACTGAGTCCATATCTGTAGCACTTACACTTTCCAGTACAAGCCTTGGTGCACCCACATTTTGTCAACTCCCAACAACTCTCTGCAATAGGTGGAAGTGGAGTCCAGAAGACTTTCCACTCTTTGTCCTGTTTAACCCATCCCCACTCGGACAGGCTCGGCATTTGTGGATGTCTCTTCAATGCCTGTCCCCACACATATCCAGCCTCATAAGAAGTCTGGGATCTTCTTGACCTCTTGACATGGATATCTTTGGTATCTTCAGTGTCTTTAGCAGCAGTAGATTCCCTTTTTTGTGCCCTTTCCAGCTGTGTGTTGTTGAACATAAGTTTACAGCTTGAATGATATTTTGCTCTGTTTCTTGTCAATGTGCTTTCTATGCCATCACCTTCATCTAGTTGGGTTGGATTACATAAACTAGGCAGAGCATTTATTTTATGAAATAATGGAACATTTCTTGCAATGGTATCATAACCAGTATGATCTTGGTGTCCTGCTGTTTGTTTTTTCAACTGTTATGATGGCTTCTGCAATGTATGCAGCAAATTCAAAGGCAGAGGCAGAGGGTTTAGCCTTTTATCACCTTTTAATAAGCACTTTGATGTATGGGATACAACTAAGTCCATGCCTTAACCCTACACTTAGTCCAATCGTTCATCCAATGCCATTTTTACCCTGTACGATCTGTACACCACCCGGTTAACTAAAGCTACTCAGAGAGTTGTCGTCTCTTCTTTGACTAACTTTACAATTGGCTGACATTGAACCCCACTCTGAGTTTAACAGCAGTCATATATCACCAGTGTGCCCTGGTAGTGCAGATACTCACTCCTGTCTAATCTGTCTATGATCAACAAATCAACACAACTGTATTATGATGTGTTAAAACTTGTTTTCCAGAATAATCTAAAACCCAATACATTTCTATGAGAAAATTGGTCTTTTGAGGATCCAGGGGGTGGCCATCTTGAAAATAGAAATTTCAAGTGGCTGGGAGTGTTTTTTTGGTCAACCCAAGTAACTGTGGGTGGCTTATTGTCAAGTGACCCATGGTGACTGCTCATGCCAATTTTTATGCTTGTATCACCAAATAAACCATTATATCACTTAACTGCTCCACTAAGGTGTTGGCCATCTTGAAAAATGGCCGCCATCTTGGAAATTCAAATAACTGTCGGTGGGTCATTGTCAAGTGACCAACAGAGTCTGCTCATGCCAATTTTTATGCTTGTATCACCAAAGAAACCATTATATCACATAACTGCTCCACTTAGGTGTCGGCCATCTTGAAAAATGGCCGCCATCTTAAAATTTCAAATGTCTCGGACAATTTTCTTGTTAAATGACCCATGGAGAGTGTTCATGCCAATTTTCACGCTTGTATCATAAACTGAAAGATTCTGGCAAAAATGAGCACTTAGCCGCTCCACTCTAAGTCATTTGAAGCTCAATGATTTTTGGTTTTTAATTTGAAGATGTCATTATATTAATTGTTTCACAGGTTTTATAGTTGTGTGCTCGGATAAAAATAACTGGAAACTGTTAAACTGATCTAAAATAATGTTTTCAACATTCAAAAACACAAATTGCATGAAAAATATTTTCCTTTTCCTCATATAAACCTGCTTCAATGTGAACCATTTTATTGTTAAAATGATTATGATTATTACAACTTAAAGACTTAAGGACAAAACAAGGACATGAAACATATACAAACCACCTGGAAACCAGTATGATTAGTTGTTTGTTAAAATAAGTATAAAGGGTATTATATCTTTAGAAGTTATACTGATACTCACACTGTGGAGAGGCTTGTGTGGTGGTGACTGGAGAACACATTCAAATGAGATTAAAAAAAGGAAACGACAAAATATTAGTATGTGATTATAAAACTTTGAAATACTCTTCCAAAGCAACTTGTAAGTGAAGTGTGTGTATATCATGGCCACTGAGCATGAAAAATGATGCTGATTATCATTATTTCTGACTTATATTCTGGTTTGCGGATTGTGGAAATGTTTTCTTGAATCTGTTTGAGCAGAATCCCAAAAGATGTAATTTTCCTCAGCAACAGTCATTTTTGTGAGGTATTTACCACTAATAGAGCTTAGGATGTTGAGATGTACATTTAGAATTGGAAAGAAAAGTTCTGTTCACGAAGGTTAGAAAGTCTACATGCAGATCATGGATGTATTTTATCAACTACTTGTAGCCTGTTAGGTTTCTAGTGTCTCCTCATATACAAATTATAAGGAAGCCAATGTAGCTGTTGACTCCACAGTTATCACTTACAAAAAACTAAAGCAATTCTGATAGATTTTTTCTTGTATTGCTCAAAAACATATATTTCCTTGACTGCAGTGATGTTTTGTTTTCTATCAGCTGAAATATTTGAATAATGTCTCTAATGCCCAATATATTTTAAATTGTATGTATGAAATATTATGTGATACGCAGGATACTGACAGCATGTTGATGCATTGGGTTTTTTTCAGACTTGCATCTGGAAATTAGATTATAATTAAAATGTCTTAAGCATAAACTAATAATCTGTTTCTTTTTCCATCATGCTTTAAAGCCATTGCAAGTCTGCCTATAAAGCAATAATAATAATAAAGGACAATGTATTGATTGTTTCTGTAGTTTGAACAATTTTCAAGTGAATCTGAACATAACCAATTATTACAGACCAAAAAACGTTGCTGTCTAATTTTCATACAAATGTAAATTTAAACGAGTGGCCATATTTTGGCGCTATAGTGTGACTGTCTGTAAAGATTTGAATAACTTTTGATCCAAAAGGCCTTGTGATGGTACTAACCAACTTTGAAGTGAATCAGGTTAAATCTGTAGGAGGAGTTCATTAAAATATGAAATGTGGTCATTTAATGAAAGGGGGCGTGGATATAGCATAAGGGGCGGGGCTTTATGAAATATTATGATTTAGAAGTGTTAAGGGCTGGACTCTGATGAAGCATGAGAAGTTTGGAGCAGATCGGACAAAGAATGGAGAAGTTATAACGATCTCGTGTTTTATGGCGAGCAGCCATATTTTGGCGCCATAGTGTGACTGTCGGTAAAGATTTGAATAACTTTTGATCCCAAAGGCCTTGTGACCCCTAATTAGGGTTAGGGTTGTGCCTAACCCTAACCCTAACCCTAATTAGGGTTAGGGCTAGGGTTAGTTTACTTCAAACTTGGTCAGTACCATCACAAGGCCTTTGGGATCAAAAGTTATTCAAATCTTTACCGACAGTCACACTATGGCGCCAAAATATGGCGTCTCGCCATAAAACACGAGATCGTTGTAACTTCTCCATTCTTTGTCCAATCTGCTCCAAACTTCTCATGCTTCATCAGAGTCCAGCCCTTAACACTTCTAAATCATAATATTTCATAAAGCCCCGCCCCTTATGCTATATCCACGCCCCCTTTCATTAAATGACCACATTTCATATTTTAATGAACTCCTCCTACAGATTTAACCCGATTCACTTCAAAGTTGGTCAGTACCATCACAAGGCCTTTGTGATCAAAAGTTATTCAAATCTTTACCGATAGTCACACTATGTGGGCGTGGCATGGCGCCAAAATATGGCGTCTCGCCATAAAACACAAGATCGTTATCACTTCTCCATTCTTTGTCCGATCTGCTCCAAACTTCTCATGCTTCATCAGAGTCCAGCCCTTAACACTTCTAAATCATAACATTTCATAAAGCCCCGCCCCTTATGCTATGTCCACGCCCCCTTTCATTAAATCACCACATTTCATATTTTAATGAACTCCTCCTACAGATTTAACCCGATTCACTTCAAAGTTTGTCAGTACCATCACAAGGCCTTTGTGATCAAAAGTTATTCAAATCTTTACCGATAGTCACACTATGTGGGCGTGGCATGGCGCCAAAATATGGCGTCTCGCCATAAAACACGAGATCGTTATAACTTCTCCATTCTTTGTCCGATCTGCTCCAAACTTCTCATGCTTCATCAGAGTCCAGCCCTTAACACTTCTAAATCATAATATTTCATAAAGCCCCGCCCCTTATGCTATATCCACGCCCCCTTTCATTAAATGACCACATTTCATATTGTAATGAACTCCTCCCACAGATTTAACCTGATTCACTTCAAAGTTGGTCAGTACCATCACAAGGCCTTTGGGATCAAAAGTTATTCAAATCTTTACCGACAGTCACACTATGGCGCCAAAATATGGCGTCTCGCCATAAAACACGAGATCGTTATAACTTCTCCATTCTTCGTCCGATCTGCTCCAAACCTCTCATGCTTCATCAGAGTCCAGCCCTTAACACTTCTAAATCAAAATATTTCATAAAGCCCCGCCCCTTATGCTATATCCACGCCCCCTTTCATTAAATGACCACATTTCATATTTTAATGAACTCCTCCTACAGATTTAACCCGATTCACTTCAAAGTTGGTCAGTACCATCACAAGGCCTTTGTGATCAAAAGTTATTCAAATCTTTACCGATAGTCACACTATGTGGGCGTGGCATGGCGCCAAAATATGGCGTTTCGCCATAAAACACGAGATCGTTATAACTTCTCCATTCTTTGTCCGATCTGCTCCAAACTTCTCATGCTTCATCAGAGTCCAGCCCTTAACACTTCTAAATCATAATATTTCATAAAGCCCCGCCCCTTATGCTATATCCACGCCCCCTTTCATTAAATGACCACATTTCATATTTTAATGAACTCCTCCTACAGATTTAACCCGATTCACTTCAAAGTTGGTCAGTACCATCACAAGGCCTTTGTGATCAAGAGTTATTCAAATCTTTACCGATAGTCACACTATGTGGGCGTGGCATGGCGCCAAAATATGGCGTCTCGCCATAAAACACGAGATCGTTATAACTTCTCAATTCTTTGTCCGATCTGCTCCAAACTTCTCATGCTTCATCAGAGTCCAGCCCTTAACACTTCTAAATCATAATATTTCATAAAGCCCCGCCCCTTATGCTATATCCACGCCCCCTTTCATTAAATGACCACATTTCATATTTTAATGAACTCCTACAGATTTAACCCGATTCACTTCAAAGTTGGTCAGTACCATCACAAGGCCTTTGGGATCAAAAGTTATTCAAATCTTTACTGACCTTCACAATATGTGGGCGTGGCATGGCGGCAAAATATAGCGTCTTGCCATCTATCGCCAGACTGGATAACTTCACCATACATTGTCCAATCTTCTCACACGTGTTGAGGGTCCAGCCCTGAACACACCCACGTGTCAATATTGACACACAGTCATAGCGCCCCCCGCTGGCAAGAGGAAGTCACATGTTTTACGCCTAGCCCGAGCAGTAGGTTTCACGTAGAGACTAGGGCTGCAGCTATCGATTCTTTTTGAAGTCGAGTATTCTACCGAATATTTCAGCGATTAATCGAGTAATCGGATGTTTTTGGGGGGATTTTTAAACAACAATACTATCGCATAATGTGTGACAGAAACAACAGGCCTGGTAAAACCGAACAATTGGCTTTTATTTCTGAAAATATAATTACTCTTTTTTAGTAAAGAATGAAGTATAATTAACAATAATACAACTTATAAAGTCTTGGGCTTTGTCCATTTTAGTAATAACACATGAACATGTTAATGAAAATAAACAACAAAATACAACTTATGAAGTTTTGGGCTTAACCATGTCCATAACACATGAACATTTCAATAAAGAATAAATAACAAAAATACAAGTAAGCTACAAGTGAAGCCCATTTGGCCTTAATGTTGCCCTTTCCTCTTCAGGAACAATTATTTCAAATAAAAAATGATATAATAATAAATAAATAATAATAAAATAATAAATAAAACAAAGGTTTTTTTAAACAAAGAGTCAAAACTGACAAAAGTATCACATTTAAGATGCAACAGACATTCAATTTAGATAGGAATTTAACCCTAACCCCATGTAAGATAGTCAGGGGCGTACATCTGTGAGTGTGAGTGAGTGAGTGAGTGAGTGTGTGTGTGTGTGTGTGGGGGAGAGAGAGAGAGAGAGAGAGAGAGAGAGAGAGAGAGAGAGAGAGAGAGAGAGAGAGAGAGAGAGAGAGAGAGAGAGAGAAGAGAGAGAGAGAGAGAGAGAGAGAGAGAGAGAGAGAGAGAGAGAGAGAGAGAGAGAGAGAGAGAGAGAGAGAGAGAGAGAGAGAGAGAGAGAGAGAGAGAGAGAGAGAGAGAGAATATGTTCAAGCCTTTAAAAGAGCAAGTGATGATTGCAATGAAGAAATGTCAGCATATCCACATGTTCAGCACTAAGGCTTGCCCTACGTTTAGATGCAATGTTCCCAGCAGCCGAGAACAAACGTTCTGAGGGCGTTGATGTCGCTGGGATGCTCAGAAAGGACTTTGCCAGCCTTGCCAAGGTTGGATACCGTGATGCATTCACTTTCCACCATGACAGTGGATTATCCTTCTTGGAGAGAGCATGTTCACCGAAGTACTGCAAGATTTCCCTTTGGATCTCCTGGCTCTGCTGATCATCCTCCTCTTCATCACATGAATTGGACTCTGATGATGATCCAAGTATACTGAGGAATGATCCATCCTTGCCCTTAGCGTGTGGTGATGGGCCATCTTCCATTAGGCTGGTGCTGTCTTCATTGGCTTGTGCATTAGATTGCCTAGCCTCATTTTGGAACCTCAGAGCCATGGTCTGAATTGTGCTCTGAACCTTAAACACTTCCTCAGCAGGCAGGAATTTGAGTTTTCTGAACCTGGGATCCAATGCAGCAGCCAGCAGGGTAGTGTTAGGATCTTCAGGTGAAAACACAAGCAGGTAATTCCACCTGTCTGTGATCTGTTGGATCATATCTGCCTTTAATGCCTTCATTGCAGTTGTTTCACATGCTGAATTGTCTGTTGACTTTTTCAGGTTTTGAACTAGCTGAGGAAGAGCAGAGACAGTGACATATTTTTCCCCACTCAGAAACACCGTTGCTGCTTCAAATGGTTCCAGAATCTGAATCAGTTCCTCACTGAGGGTCCACTGCTCAGGCTTTAGATCCAGGTAGCGGTGTTTTCCCCTTGGGTTGACTGTAGGGTCAGATAGAACAGCAGTCACAGGCCATCTTTGTGCATGGAGCCTAGACAGCATGTGATGGGTGCTGTTCCATCTAGTACTCACATCCTGGATCAACATTAGTTTTGGCGCTCCCATTTGTTGCTGCTTTTCTTTAAGCTTGGTGCAAGCCAGTTCACTCTTCTTGAAGTGTTCAACAAGGCATCTGGCAACACCCACACAGCTACTGACTGTTTTGTTGTTTTTTAGCGTGTTCTGTACGACCAAATTCAGTGTGTGCCCTGCACATCTCACAGATGCCCAACCATGCTTCTCTTTCAAAATGGTTGCTGCTGCCACTATATTTGACCCATTGTCATGGACAACTGCCTTCACTTTGTCAAATGGAATTTCAAATTTGGTAGTAGCCTCCTCAAGCCACTCGGCAATGTTTACAGCAGTGTTAGGGGCAGCGGGGAGAGGCTCGAGCGCACAACACAGGAGGCAGGATTTAGTAGAGTTCAGGGTATTATTAGCAGGATGATGTGGGGGGAAAAGGCTGGGTGAGCTGGAGGGGAGCTGGAGGTGAGCTGGAGGGGAACCGGAGGTGAGCTGGAGGTGAAGAGCAGGTGAGGTGACTGGGCTGGTTGACAGGCAGGCAAGCCGGATCACTGCTGGAAAGGGGAGATCAGGTAACTATCAGGGAAGATCTGGCGATGACTGGCAGGAGAGCTGGAGTCTTGTAGGCAGAGGGGTTGATTGGAGAGTGGCAGCAGGTGTGCAGTGATCCGGCTCATTCACCTCGTCAACTCAACCTGTTGCAGCTGTGTCTCAGGAGTGCCCGCTGGGAGCGAGCTGAGGTGCTGGGAGTGGCTGAGGCCAGAACAGAGGGGTGTGAAGGAGCAGAGGAGGAGGGTGTGGGTGGAGCCGTAACAGGACCCCCCCCCCGAGCGAGCACCTCCAGGTGCGGCCATCCGGGGCCCACCCGGGGCATCAGGGTGGGCCCTGTAGAAGTCCCGGAGGAGGGCAGGGGACATGATCTGCGACCTGGGAACCCAGCTCCGTTCCTCAGGCCCATACCCCTCCCAGTCCACCAGGTACTGGAACCCCTGGCGCCGGGCCCGAAGGAGCCGCCGAACCGCCCACTGAGGGTGACCATCCACCAGCTGAGGAGGGGGCGGAGCAGGAGCCGGCGGCACAAGAGCATTTGTGACGACGGGCTTGACCCGGGAGACGTGGAACACCGGGTGGACACGCCGAAGGGAGTGGGGGAGGACCAGCCGGACAGCCGCAGGGTTGATCACCCGGTCAATGACATAGGGGCCGATGAACCTGGGCGCCAGCTTCCGGGAGGGGACGTGGAGGGGGAGGTCAGCAGTGGACAGCCAAACCTGCTGGCCGGCCTGGTACTCAGGTGCAGGGGAGCGGCGCCGGTTGGCACCCCGAGCGGCCCGCGACGTAGCACGGAGCAGAGCCGAGCGCACAGAGGCCCAAACCCGCCGACACCGACGGATGTGAGCCTGGACAGACGGGACCGAAGCATCAGCCTCCTGGAGTGGGAGCAGGGGGGGCTGGTACCCCAGGGAGCACTCAAAAGGTGACCGGCCGGTGGAGTCGCTGACCATGGCATTCAGGGAGTACTCGACCCAGGGCAGGTCCTTGCTCCAGGAGAATGGATGGAGGGAAGCCATGCAGCGGAGTGCCGACTCCAGACTCTGATTGGTCCTCTCGGCCTGCCCGTTGGTCTGGGGGTGGTAGCCGGATGAGAGGCTTGCCGTGGCCCCAATACCCCCACAGAAGGCCTGCCACACCTTCGAGGTGAACTGGGGACCACGGTCGGACACCACATCCTGGGGGAGCCCGTACAGCCTGAAGACATGGGCAGTCAGCAGCTCTGCAGTCTCCGCTGCGGTTGGCAGCTTCGCCAGGGCCACCAACCGCACAGACTTTGAAAACCGGTCCACAATGGTGAGGATGACTGAGTCACCCTGGGACAGGGGGAGACCAGTGACAAAGTCGACCGCGATGTGGGACCATGGACGACTGGGTACGGGGAGGGGCCGCAGCAGACCAGATGGGGGCTGATGGGATGCCTTGCTGCGGGCACAAGTGGGGCAGGCTGAGACGTACCCCCGGACATCCTCTGCCATAGTAGGCCACCAGAACTGCCGGCGCAGGAAGGACAGGGTACGTCGGGCCCCCGGGTGGCATGCAAAGCGGCTGGCATGACCCCACTGGATTACCGTGGCTCTGACGGCCTCCGGAACGAAGAGACGACCAGGTGGACCAGTCCCAGGGTCGGGCTGGGTGTGCTGAGCCCTTATGACCACTGCCTCGATGTCCATCTTCACCACTCCGATGACCCGGGAGGAAGGAAGGATGGTATCTGGAGTGGTAGGCTCCTCCCCCGCCGCATGACACCGAGACAGAGAGTCAGCCTTATTGTTAAGGGACCCCGGGCGGAACGTGATGGTGAAGTCGAACCGCCCGAGGAACAGGGCCCAGCGTGCCTGGCGGGAGGTCAACCTCCTGGCCGACCTGATGTACGTCAGATTTTTGTGGTCTGAAAGAACAGTGATGGGGTGCTCTGCGCCCTCCAGCCAGTGCCGCCACTCCTGGAATGCCTCCACAACAGCCAGCAGCTCCCGGTTACCAATGTCGTAGTTGGCCTCTGCGGGGGAGTAGCGACGGGAAAAGAAGGCACAGGGGCGCATCTTCTGGTCAGCAGACCGCTGAGAGAGGACACCGCCCACGCCCGTGTCTGAGGCGTCCACCTCTACTATGAAGGGCCTCGCTGGGTCTGGGTTGACCAGGATCGGTGCAGAGGTGAAGCGCCTCTTCAGGTCAGCGAAGGCGGTACTGGCCTCTGGTGTCCAGGCAAACGGTCGCAGCGAGGAGGTGAGGGCAGTGAGGGGGGCAGCCACCCGACTGTAGTCCCGAACGAACCGGCGATAAAAGTTGGCGAAGCCGAGGAAGGACTGCAGCTGCTTGCGGGAGGTTGGCTGTTCCCAGTCGACGACTGCCCGGATCTTCTTAGGGTCAGGCCGGGTCCATCCCCCCTCCACAATGAGTCCCAGAAACTCCACGGAGGGAGCGTGGAAGGTGCATTTCTCAGCCTTTATAAACAGTCGGTTCTCCAGGAGACGCTGGATGACGAGGCGGACATGCTGGACGTGTTCTTCGGAGTTTCTGGAGAACACCAGAATGTCATCCAGATACAGGACCACAAAGATGTCCAACATATCCCTCAGCACGTCGTTCATCAGGGCCTGGAAAACCGAGGGGGCGTTGGTTAGGCCGAAGGGCATCACTCGGTATTCGTAGTGGCCACGGGGGGTCTTGAAGGCCGTCTTCCACTCGTCCCCCTCACGGATCCGGACCAGATGGTATGCGTTCCGTAGGTCCAACTTGGTGAACACCGTGGCCCCGAGGAGGGGCTCGAAGTTGGAGCTCATGAGGGGGAGAGGGTAGGTGTTCCGGATGGTGATGGCGTTGAGCTCACGGTAGTCAATGCATGGCCTGAGGGACCCATCCTTCTTCTTCACAAAAAAAAATCCCGCTGCCACCGGGGAGTGAGAAGGTCGGATAAGCCCCTCGGCCAGGCTCTCGGAGATGTACTCATCCATGGCGGCCTTCTCTGGAGGGGCAAGGTTGTACAGGCGGCTGACCGGGTGTTTGCTGCCAGGGCGGAGCTCAATGGCACAGTCATAGGGCCGGTGCGGGGGCAGGGTGCGTGCACGCTCCTTACTGAAGGCCTCTCCCAAGTCGTGGTAGACCTCTGGCACGGAGGAGAGGTCCGGGGGAGCTGGAGGGGGCTGTGGTGGTGACGACGGGGTATGGGCAGCACGGAGACACCGCGCATAGCAGGCCGTACTCCAGCTGAGGATGCGCCCCTCACCGTAGCTGACATGGGGAATGTGGAGCTCAAGCCATGGTCGGCCCAGAATGAGGGGGGCTTGGGGAGAATTAAGGACGTAGAAGTGGATCGTCTCCACATGGTTCCCGGAGATGGTCATGGAGAGGGGTCTTGTGCGGTGGGTGAGGGGCCCCAGACTGTGTCCATCAAGGGCAGAGACTGCCAGTGGGGACTCCAGGGCGACGAGGGGGAGGGCAGCCGAGCGGGCAAACTGGGCATCCAGGAAGTTCCCGTCTGCCCCTGAGTCTATGATGGCCCCGACTGAAATAGTCTGACCCTGCCAGGAGAGGGTGACAGGGAACCTGGCTGGGCTGATAGGTGGTGGGGAGTGAGTAATTCGGCTCACCCGCAATCCCCCTTCGGGTGAGCCTACTCTTTTGGCAGGGAGGGGCAGGAGTCGCGGACTCCTGCCCCTCCCTGCCAAAAGAGTAGGCTCACAGTAGAGGCACAAGCCCCGGACAATCCTCCGGTTCCTCTCTGCTGCGGTGAGGCGAGTCCGACCCAACTGCATGGGCTCCTCACCTGATGGGATGGTGGTGGCTGGTTCGCGAACAGGGGGGTTGGCCCTTGGCGGGGAGGCCCCGAGGATGGTGTTCCAGGGCCGTGATGAGCTGGTCGGGGGCCGCCTCTCACGCTGGCGCTCCCTGATGCGCTCGTCCACATCAATAGCCAAGGCCACCAGTTCGTCCAGAGTGGAGGGCTTGTCTCTGATGAGTTCGTCCTTGATGGTCTCACTCAGCCCCTGACGAAAAGCGCTCCTTAGCCCAGCGTCATTCCAACCACTCCCCGCGGCAAGAGTGCGAAACTCCGTCGAGAAGGCGGCCGCTGTCCGGTTCCCCTGGCGAAGGGACATCAGCCGTGCCCCAACATCCTGCCCGGCAGTGGGGTGGTCGAAGACCCTCCTGAACTCAGCGAGGAAGGTGGTGTAGTCATCAAACAGAGCTGGGCGAGAGCTGAGGATGGCCTGGGCCCAATTCAGGGCCTCGCTGGTGGTGAGGTTAGTGATGAAGGCCACACGGGCTGCTGGTGTGAGGAACTGGCTGGGTTGATGGGAAAATATCAACTCACACTGCAGGATGAAGCCACGGAACTGGGAAAAGGTCCCGTCGAAGGGGCGGGGACTGGCCAAGTTGGGCTCACGGGGCTGGACGGAAGGCAGGGCCGGGGGCGGAGCAGCCAACGGGGGTGGACCTGCGGCAGGGGCAGCCAGGGGGGTGATGGCAGCCATAAGTGCAGCCACCTGCTCCGACAGGGCCTGGACCATCGATGTGAGGTTCTGGACCTGGGAAGAGCGCCCCTGCTGGAGAGCCTCCTGGGCCAGGAGCCGGTCACCCAGGGACTGGACAGAAACCGAAGCCTCCCTGAGGAGACGGCTGTGGTCCGAAATAACTCTCCCTTGGGCCTGGAGAGCCTGCTGTGCGGGTTCAGGGAGCGGGGTTTGGGTCCGCTCTCCTGTGTCTGCCGAGCCTGGGTCCATGGCCAGATCTTCTGTTAGGGGCAGCGGGGAGAGGCTCGAGCGCACAACACAGGAGGCAGGATTTAGTAGAGTTCAGGGTATTATTAGCAGGATGATGTGGGGGGAAAAGGCTGGGTGAGCTGGAGGGGAGCTGGAGGTGAGCTGGAGGGGAACCGGAGGTGAGCTGGAGGTGAAGAGCAGGTGAGGTGACTGGGCTGGTTGACAGGCAGGCAAGCCGGATCACTGCTGGAGAGGGGAGATCAGGTAACTATCAGGGAAGATCTGGCGATGACTGGCAGGAGAGCTGGAGTCTTGTAGGCAGAGGGGTTGATTGGAGAGTGGCAGCAGGTGTGCAGTGATCCGGCTCATTCACCTCGTCAACTCAACCTGTTGCAGCTGTGTCTCAGGAGTGCCCGCTGGGAGCGAGCTGAGGTGCTGGGAGTGGCTGAGGCCGGAACAGAGGGGTGTGAAGGAGCAGAGGAGGAGGGTGTGGGTGGAGCCGTAACACAGCAGTGTGCCTTTCTTCCAAAGGCATTGTTGTAAGTGTGAGGGACTTCATCTCCCAATCATTCCCTAGGAAGTGACATGTCACTCCCAAATATGCCTCTGTGGCCACGCTTGTCCAAATGTCTGCTGTAAGGGCAACACTCTCTGCCTCCTTTACAGAAATCTTCAGTTTTTCTTTGATTTTCTCATATTTTTTCTCCATCAAGTTAGTGAAGTGTGTTCTGGATGGTAGGTTATATTTCGGATTAAACATGGAAATCATGTTTCGAAAGCCTTTGTCTTCCACCATTGAGAGTGGGCGCATGTCTGTTATTAGCATGTTTAAAATGCTCTCGGTCAGCACTGCAGCTTCTTCTACAGTGCAGTGTGGTACATGCCGCACAAAGCTGTCCATCCGCTGCTGAGATGATGTACTGGGAAACACAAACAGAAAGAAAAAAAATCAACATAATGCATATAGCCATACTGCCATCTAGCCCAGCTCACTTTAAATCAAACTGATTACATTTCTGCTTTAAGCAATAGCCTAATATGCGTTTATGTACGGCATTTTAAATTATTAAAATGCTATTCTCGTGCGCTGCTTTTTATTATTATCAAATAATAATAATAGTAATAATGATAATACACATTTGGACGAGCCGTCATAGAGACTCGCATTATTATAGACTACAACAAATGCAGAGCTTACGTTCAAACCAGCGCTGCTGTGTTTCTCAGTTAGCACGTTATCACGTTAAATCGGCTAATGTTAAGCTACTGTTGAGTGGAAGACCGGCATTTACCTTGTGCTGGCTTCGGATGAGCTGGTCTTGTTGACAAACGGATGCTTTCTGTTAAGATGTTGAAGCATCGATGAAGTGCTGTTGTGGTATGCCAGTTCAATTTTGCAGTACACACACTGCACGAGGTTCTCTGTTTTTTTTAGTTTGAAGTGATCCCACACTTTAGACATTTTTTGCCGTTTTCGGGCCGTCTCTTCGCTGTCCTCCATAGCGCCAACTTTTTGACTCGAGCGTTGCGTGCGTCACTGTTTACAGTCCGTGTAGAACACGACCCCGGGGGCGGAACGCAAGTGACTACTTGTTTGACTACGGAATTGATGATTAAACAAATACTCGAGGCAAAAAAAAATATTCGAGGATTTTTTGTACTCGAATTACTCGAATTACTCGAGTATTCGTTGCAGCTCTAGTAGAGACACAAAATATGGTACACATATGAATCATGTGGAGACGCACCAAAAAGCCTCTTGGAGCCATACCTCAAACCCAACAGGAAGTGTGCCATTTTGGTTTAAATTGATTAAATCTGTTGGAGGAGTTATGTAAAGTATGCAAGGTGGTCATTTTATGAAAGGGGGCGTGGATAAAGTATAAGGGGCGGGGCTTGATGAAAGATGGTTATTTAGAAGTGTTAAGGCCTGGACTCTGATGAAGCATGAGAAGTTTGGAGTAGATGGGACAAAGTCTGTAAAAGTTATAAAGATCTGTTGTTTTATGGCGAGACGCCATATTTTGCCGCCATGCCACGCCCACATAGTGTGACCGGCAGTAAAGCTTTCAATAGCTGTTGATCCCAAAGGCCTTGTGATGCTACTGACCAAGTTTGAAGAGAATTGGGTGAAATCTGTAGTAGGAGTTCGTTAAAGTATGCGGCATGGAATTGGCCAAAAACAATGAAAAGTGCGACATTCAATCCAAGATGGCCGACTTCTTGTTCGTTTTCGGGTGTGGGTTCTTGAGACTTTTTGGTGCGTCTTCCCATGATACATGTATGTACCAAATGTCGTGTCTCTAGGTGAAAAAATCCTATATTGTGAGGCTCTTTTGAAAACTTCAAGGGGGCGCTAGTGAGTCATTTTGCAAGGTCCATTCCCGCGAATACCAGAATACGTAAATTTCACGGGAGATTGACGTATATTCCCAAAATGGTGAGTTTTTGAATATGATAAAGGCTCCAAATTAGCGATTTACTTTTGGTATGAATAATAAGAAGAAGAAACGGACCAATTACAATAGGGTCCTCGCACCTTCAGTGCTCGGTCCCTAATAATTTAATTGAACATTTGAACTACACGAAACAGCTCTGTCTGTTTATTTTCATGGAAAAGTTTTTAAATTTTGTCCTTGAAAATGTGCGTGAATTCTGAATAGAATTATTTACTCAACTCTTACTCATTTGTAGCTGAAAATGTTGATTCAGTGTTGAGACAAGAAATTACTTCTTAAATCAAAATTGTATTCCTTGTATTTTATCTTATTATCGTCTTGTTTTGTTTCTCTAAAATGCTTTCTTTTTTCTTTTGGTCATGGACAGTTATGATGGTAACTATAATTAGGGACCGAGCACTAACGGTGCCAGGACCCTATTGTAATTAGGGACCGAGCACTAACTGTGCGAGGACCCTATTGTAATTGGTCCGTCTATTAATATTATTTTTCTTCAGAAAAAGTAATCGCCTTTTTGGGGGCTTTATCATATTCAAAAACTCCTAATTTTTGGAATATTCATACATCTCCGCTGAAATTTACGTATTCTAGTTGTCCCGGGAATGGGCGTGGCAAAATGACTCAACAGCGCCCCCTTGAGAGTCAAGAAAATGAAGCCCCTCGCACAGCCCCCTGCTGTTTTTTGCCATTTCCACGTCACATACTTTAACAAACTCCTCCTACAGATTTCACCCGATTGACTTCAAACTTTGTCAGTACCATCACAAGGCCTTTGGGATCAAAAGTTATTGAAAGCTTTACTGCATGTCACACTATGTGGGCGTGGCATGGCGGCAAAATATGGCGTCTCGCCCAGGCGGCAATCTCCGTGCCTGAGCATGGAGGCCAACCAGGAAGTGCATTAAGCACCGAAAATTCCAGTAGGGGGTGCTAAGTTTGGCTGCAAAAAAATCTGCCCATTCATTTCAGTGCAAAATTTGAAAACTTCTCACTTGATTTATTACCTCAGAAAATTTTTTCAGGACAACAATATAGTCTCAATCGCTAGTAAAAAATCATCTTCAAGACAATTTGATGTCAATAGTTCTAATAATGGCCCCATTTAGAAGAAAATAGAATATAAAGAATCATTTGATTTGGGGTGTGGCTACCTTTGATTGACAGGTCACTGACAAGGCGAGCCGTCACCAGGAGAGAAGCAGAGCAATGCGTATCCACGGCAACGTGTCAATAAAGTTATATATAACGTTATATAGATAGAAAAGAGGACGTTTACCGATTTGGTCTCATAACTTTGACCGTTTCACACTGTATTTTCACTTAATGACAGTTTATTTGAACGTTTTGTTCAGTAAAAATGTCTTATTCAGTGTTTGGTTGGACTAACAGACACTACAAGAAATCACTGCTCAGTTTTCTGAGGTAAGAAAGATACATTTTGTTTTTGTTTTTTTGCTAGCCAAAACTAACATCCCAGTTAATGCTCCAATTAATGCTAACATGAATTAGCAGCGGCTTCTCTCAGTCGGGTTGCCGGTGTAGAGAGGCTGTAGTCAGTCATCAGATCCCTCGCGCTCCGCCACAGTCCAATTATGGTCTGCTCCGCGTATTGGAAACAAGATGGCGACGCAAGATGGCGACGAGTATAACGCTGAACTCGAGGCTTCCAACGGGCAGTCCACAAACCAATGGGTGACGTCACGGTGACTACGTCCATTATTTATATACAGTCTATGGTCTCGCCATAAAACACGAGATCCTTATAACTTTCCCATTCTTTGTCCCATCTGCTCCAAACTTCTCATGCTTCATCAGAGTCCAGCCCTTAACACTTCTAAATAACAATATTTTGTAAAGCCCCGCCCCTTATGCTTTATCCACGCCCCCTTTTACAAAATGACCACGTTGCATACTTTAACAAACTCCTCCTACAGATTTAATCCCATTAACTTCAAACTTGCTCAGTGCAATCCCAAGGCCTTCAGGAACAAAACTAATCAAGACCTTAACTCACCGCCATACTATGTGGGCGTGACATGGCGGCAAAAGATGGCGTCGCGCCATGAAACACGGCAGTGGATAACTTCACCATACATTGTCTCATCTGGCCCAAAATTCTTACACGTGATGAGGGTCCACCTCTGAACACACCCACATGTCAATATTGACACACAGTCATAGCGCCACCCGCTGGCTACAGGAAGTCACATGTTTTATACTTAGCCCTAGCAGTAGGCTTCATGTAGAAACATGGAATTTGGTACACACATGAATCATATGGAGATGCACCAAAAAGCCTCTTGGACCCATACCTCAAACCCAACAGGAAGTCTGCCATCTGAGTTATGGTTCATTACTTTTTGAAGTCATAAGTACAATCAAAAGACAAGACAAAGAAACAAAAAAATAGACAAATTAACCCATAAGAACCCATGGTGACCCGTGTAACAAACACTGTAAATCTTTTAGAATCTCCAATATTCAGCTTTATGCCTCACCTTATCTCATTAAATCCCTAAGAGACGTATACTCAACATCCTGGTGTGGTGGTCATGTGACTTTGACAAGAAGTGACTTCTCCAAAATGGAAACAGAAATTTGAAAAAGTGGCTAATTTCAAAAGCTTATTTTTTGTGACGAGGCTAAGTTTAAACCCATTTAACAATTCTTATCTGTTAGTAGGGAACTGAACTCATTAAAGTCACAATTTTGATATATGTTATGGAGATGCAAACAAAAAGGCAAATTGTTTGTTTTTATTTGTTTTTTATTCATTCCTATTTTGTTACTTAAAAACAAATCTGTAAAATAATTTATTGTTAAACAGCACTATTAATGTCGCAATTTTTATATATGTTGTGGAGATCCAAAGAAAAAGGCACATTTGTGTCTCTGTAAGCAGAAAATGTGTCTAGTTTTTTTTAATTTAAAATAAGAAATATCATAAACATAAATACAATAAACGCCCAATGTAACGTGTACGTCACATCACAGATCTTTGACATTTAGTGATAGAATTTTTTTTTTTAAACATCATAAATGTGTTCTATGTGGTCCACTTGTTCTGTGGTATATCCCCCATCATTTTCCTTTAAGGATAACTGGGTCTGGGTTCTTATGGGTTAAGTTTTGAATTAGCGTAGGACCATGGGAGTTGTTGTCTTCTCCACCACTGGCGTCATTGTAGTCACTATATCTGAATTGTCAGCAGAGGTGTCCTTCTCTCTTAAACAAATGAACCAGGTGATTAAAACGGGTAAAAAAATCTCAATAAAGCAATTTCGCGCTAAAATTCAGTGTTTCTCGTACATTGTTCGGTGGATACAGGACATCCTGGAGAGATGAAAAGAACTGACCAAAATCGTAAAAATGTGGCTTAAAACTGGATAGAAATAGAACCCAACTGATACGGGATTTTTTTGTTTCCCTACATGTATTCTGCCGCTGCTGGATTTTCAGCATCGCCACAAAAATATTTAGTTATTATAGTTATTTGTAATATCGTGGTGAATTGAAGACTTTCACTTGCACACAGTTAAAACACAACATCATAAGTTGCGAGTTGCAACTTGTCATCACAAGGCCTTTGGGATCAAAAGTTATTGAAAGCTTTTACGGCGGTCACACTATGTGGACGTGGCATGGCGGCAAAATATGGCGTCTCGCCATAAAACACGAGATCGTTATAACTTTTCCATTCTTTGTCTGATCTGATCCAAACTTGTCATGCTTCATCAGAGTCCAGCCCTTAACACTTGTAAATAACAATATTTCATAAAGCCCAGCCCCTTATGCTTTATCCACGCCCCCTTTCATCAAATGACCACGTTGCATACTTTACATAACTCCTCCAAGAGATTTAATCCCATTGCCTTAAAACTGGGTCAGTACCATCAAAGGGCCTTGGGGAACACAATTTATCAACACCTTTACTGACCTTCACAAGGTATGGCGGCAAAATATGGAGTTTGCCATCTAACACCAGACTGGATAACTTCACCATACATTGTCCAATCTGTCCCAAATTTCACACAAGTGATTAGGATCCAGTCCAGAACACACCCACGTGTCAATAGTGACACACAGTCATAGCGCCCCCTGCTGGCAACAGTAAATAACATGTTTTACACCTACCCCGAGCAGAGTAGTAGGAGACACGCAATTTGGCATGCATAGGGACTGAGCACACAGCGTCGCGCCCGACGTGGCCTCCCCCGACGGCTCCACTCTGCTCGGTCCCGTTCAGTCCTGCTTGCAGACCTATAGTTATTATATCAGACATCTTTCGTTTCATCACAATCTATAACAAACTTCAAAAATTTCTACTGCACAAAGAAATTAACTTTATTAGACAAAGCACTTTAGAACCTTTATACTGTTAATAAGTCAATTTAAAGTTGAAGGATTTCTGGTTTTTAGTTTGAAGACGGCATCATATGAATTGTTTCACAGGTTTTATAGTTGTGTGCTCGGATTAAAAATAACTGGAAACTATTAAACTGAATAATAATAATTTTAACTGTTTTGAGATTGCTGGATCTCAACAGAGCAACATTGAAGAGGAAACTACCGATCCAATATAATGTTTTCAATATTTATGTTTTTCAGAATATTAATGCAGTCCAACACAACACCACCACTTATTATGACAGTAATGCGCAAATATAATTGAATTATTACATCTATGGCAATGTTATTATGAGTGGTAAAATCATAAGCATCATAAATGGAGTCTTCTGCTGCGTAAAAACCTGAAATTGCTTTCTTCATAACACAATCGCATTCCATCGTCCCGAGATCTAAGAGCACTATTTGGTTATGAGAGTTCTAAACCGAGCTCTGGTGTTTTTACTTCATGAGACAGTCAGTCACCAAGAACTGAGCATAACGCTGAACTCCATGCCTCAAACGGGCAGTCCACAAGCCAATGGGTGACGTCACTGTGACTACTTCCATTATTTATACAGTCTATGATTCAGACCCACAATAAAACAGAATTTTAACTACATAGCGAATCAGAAGATAAATTAGATATAAAACTTGTGAGGGACACACAAGTTTAATTTGTTATCTGTCTTCACTCCGGTATGAAACTACAGAGATGTTGTGATGTATAAAATCAGTCCAAGCCATTACCGATGTCCAGTAAGGGGACGTGTCGACCGGTAAAAGACTTCCGCATAGGATGCTCTCATGAATCCTCTCACAGCTCCTCCTCCTCCGTCCTACGAGCACAAATAAGATTTTGCACGCAAAGAACTTCCAGTTCAAGCGAGGATCGATGAGGGAGGAGACATTAAAATAAGAGAATTAAGAAAAGCCCTAGGTGTTAAAGGGTAAACTGTTGCGTTCGTTTTTTTGCAGAACAGAAGAGAGGGGAGTAAATTGTTTGAACGATTTATTAAGCCAGTAATAAAAGAGTGAGCATGTACATGGACCTTAATCTGATCAGAAATCACAGTCTGTAAGCCAGTTAACTGCAACCACCGTCAGAGAAAGGATGCTTAGTTACTGTTACACAAAGTTTTATAATGCGAATGTACAACTATCTGATTGGTCAAAACTGTTGGGGCGGCACCCTGGTTTAGACTCGGCCCGTCCTTGATGACACACCGGCTAAGTCCTTCGCTTCTTGGTGCTTCAGCTTCTGGTCACTGCTTTATGGAAGGAAAAAAAGGTACATCCAAGGTGTGTGCTAACAGCACACACCTTGGATGTATCTGTATGAATGTGTCTCTTGTTACATATGCTTTCCCTCAGGAATGTGCAAAGACTATCTGTGTGTGTGCTCTGTTATATTCAATCTGTGTACTACTGGTCATAATGCAGAAAATTACTCATTTCATTAATCCCTAATAAAACTTTGGATGTTGTGCTTTCACTGTGTGCAAGTGAAAGTCTTCAATTCGCCCATGATATTACAAATCAAATTTTTTCTTGCAGCGGCGCTCAAAATCCTAAATACATTTAGAGATAACAATGCATAATCCTTTTTGGTTGATATGAAATGTATTTATTTAGCTGCGAACAAATAGCTGCTGGTTAGTGATTAGTGGTGACGTCACCGAAGCTACGTCCATATTTTCTATAGTCCATGGTGAATACGCAGGAACACCGCAAGCGGGAGGAAGCATTGGTAAATATGTTTATTGAGACTGGGACTACAAGACTATGTGAGTTGATTGTGCAGCGTTAGACATTTCTGCAGCAGTCTATCGTTATTCAAAAAGTTCAGCACTTCACTCGAACCAAAATGTAAAAAAAACAAGAACTGTAAGAATTAATAACCATATTGGGGCTAAGATGGATGAGGCAAAAAAAATAAAGGCAAAGTTTATTGTGACCTCTTTGAATCTCACACCCAACAAATACCCTATTACAAAAAACTAAAGCTAATAAAAACTAAACTAAAACTAGCAACTCACTCTAAAAACTAATTAAAACTAACTGAATTTGAAAACAAAAATCCACAACGAAATTAAAACTAATACTAATGAAAAATCCAAAACTATTATAACCCTGCTGCACAATCAACAGGCAAAGACAGTTTGATTACTGTTAGACCAATGCCAATGTGAGCACATTAAGAAGCTTACTATATTCAGAGCAAAGTCAGAGGAGTAAATGATGATTTGGTTGGCAGCTCCATCAGGCCTTTTTTCATCAGCATGTGTTTAATGCTGTCTTTCAGGTCCAGGTATATTCGCATAAACTACAGCGGAGGAAAGAGAAAACAGGAAATAGTGCAGCTTATTGTTGGTCACTCAGAACTACAGTGTACTTTAATGATTTCTTTTCCAAGTCTAAAACTATATGTTGGTATTTAGAACTTGTGTTTTTGTGGTCTAATGCAGAATTCTTAATGGATTATCTTTCAAGTGATTTAAATGTATAAATATGATGAATATTAATATTGTAGGGAAAACAAGAAAGCTAAAGTTTACTCACTGGCTGTTGTCTCAAGCATTATATCTTCATTGCCACCACTGTAGAGGGAAGAAAACTGGCTGTATTAGCTGCAACAACTGTTCTTGTACTGTTAAATAATATCCACAACAACAACTGTTAAACAAACCAGAAACAATGTAACAAGAGAAGTCTTTACTTTCTGGACTCTCTGCGCCTCCAAATGAAGATCTTGTAGACTGCTACACCCACAGCAACACATGTGATGATGGTGAAGACCAGGAAGATGACCAGACGAATAATAAAAGAATTGTCTATAAAATGAGAATTATAACAGACAAATATTAACATGGTGGCATTTGTGATTGATGAATAGAAAGGACTGTATACAGTCTGCCAGAGCACAATGTGTCAAATTATTTAACTGAACAATGTGAGACAATTAATTAAAACGGCACATACAGGAAGTGGAAGTGGTTTCTTTCTTTGGATTTTTGCTGAAATGATGTCCATTATAAGCAGTCACCTGAAAGGACAAAAACAATCCATAATCAGGAAGTATAGCATAATAAAGTTGAAAAAAATCTTGTGAAGCATAAAAAATCAGGATTAAACAAACCTCCACGACATATTCTGTTGAGTAACTTAGGTCTTTGAATTCAAATTCGCATTTTGAGTTTTTCAGTGTCTTTTGCAAGACACTACCATAAAAAAGTTTTGCAACATATGACTTCTCAGGTCCATTAAAACGTTTTGGATAAGTGCAGGTAACTTTAACGACATTGTGCTCTGGAATCATCACAGACACAGAAGGAATATCGTCTGGTACTGAAAGAGAGAGAAGAAGAACAACATATTTTCCTTTAGATACAACAATTCATGCTTACTCATAGTAAGAGTGAAATTTAAGTTTTAGCACTGATTAGCCTCATAAGTATGCTGCTATATGGATTATAAGCAGTAATAGTGCAAAACAAACAATGATAAATGAATTTGCTTTGAAAACAAATAGCATCATGAACTCACAAAACTTCTTATTTAAAGCTTCTGTTCTGTATTATTATGTTTTTAAATGATGAATGATGACGGCTTTTAAATGTCACTTTTTGTTATTCTAGTTATCCCACACAGCTGTTACAGTATGTGTTGGTGGAAGTCATGTGAGGGGTCTGTAGGTTGGACTTTACACGTATCACATGTTTAAATGAAATAGTCATTCTTAGAATAAAGCTGTTGTGAAATGGAAACTGTGGGTGTTAAAGCAGGAAACAGATGAATATGAGACTGCTTATGATAGGCCGACACTGAACTAAATGGAGTAACAAGTATATTTGAAAAGTTTTAATCCAATTTCTAAACTGTAGTGTTTACTTTAATAAAGCATTTACAGTGACTCTATTTACCACCTGTGATAAATGATCAGGTCAGAACTGAAGCTGGTAGATTCTATTAACTGTACGTCACTAATGATTGGAAATACATTGTAATGTTTGTTATAATAGCTTCAAGTGTGATGTTCTCATATCTTACTGTATAGGCCTACATCATTTATATGGTATTGGTATCAGGAAATAATATGCTGCCTGATTATAGGCATTTATCATTTCTTTAATTTCTTTTAAAGGGCAGGAAAAGAATCTGATAAATCACATAATTCATGTCATGATAATAAATTGCATTGAGAATTTTTGTCAAATGAGTTTTCTCACATACTGACGTGTTTCAGAAAGATATTTACTGTTACTGTCACACAGTTGTCTTAACTGGATATTCAACAATATGTGAAAAACACAACTTTGATAAATAAGTAGTAATTGTTTCTATCATACAGGTGTTTATCTTTTTTAGACACTTACCTCCAATGTCAGTCTTCTGTTTAACTTCCTTTGGTTCGGACACGATCCTGACGTTGTATTTGGGTTGGACTTTACAGGTGTGGTCTTTAAATGGTTCCAGTCCCGTAACGTCACATGTTCCTCCTGATGGAGTGTTGTACGCTAGACCATAATCATGAGCAACATTATTATTAGTTGTTGTGTTTGACTGAACAACGAGGCAACAACAAGTAACCAGAATATACAACAGCAGATTGTTTTTCTTTGTTTGTCAGGATTCCAACTAAGTGACAATAAAATAATGATAAACATATTTTTATGTTTAAAAGGGCGTTATTCCTGGTTTGTAAGAGAATTAAACTGAGAGTGTTTCACAACATCAACCACGTGTTTAAGAGTGCAGCTGCTACGTTTAGGTATGAGGACGTGTTGATCTCCTGCCGTCTGTAGGGACGCGGACTGAGAAAATGCTCCTGTTGGTCCTATTAGAGGTAAACTAACCAATAAAATTATATTCAAAGTGCATTCCTGGGAGAAAAAAAAAATATATATATAAGAGTTGAGATAAAAATAAATAAGTTTACTTACTGATGGGTTTGGATTTGGAGGTGGGGACACAACTGCAGTCATAAGAAAGTTTCGGGTGACTTGGAAGGTCTGGACATTTCCGACTGGTCGTGGTCCAACTCAGATTAATGGAGTTACTGGTGGCATGCTGCTTTATTCTATTTATTGTAATATCTGTTGGAAGACATCAGACATCTGTGAACTGAACACTGAACTGAATATCTGGAGCTTTAATTAGATACAAGCTTGTTGGTCTTTTGCACTGAGGTGAATATCAACATACCACAGTCTATCGTGAATTGGATATCCTTGGTGTTCTTATTGATGGAGACATTGTTGTTCTTGATCTGACCAGTACAGGAGTACTCTGTGAAGGGCTCCAGCTCAGACTCTAGCTTGGTGTCATTGATTGTGCCTTTTTCTGAGGAGACACAAAGATGATAGTCTGACTCACTGTAGGTAGACTGTTAGGGCATCATGCCTGCATTAGCACTGCCAATGACGATTGTGTATTAAAGATTGGGTTTGGGAAATGGGTTTGGGTTAAAGAAATAAATTAAAGACCTTTCTCCAGTGCTGACACAGTACAGTGGAGATAAGTCTGGCTATGTGAGACTACAAGGAATCTTTAACATTAAAGATTAGATTAAAATATGGACACTTACATTGCAATAATAAGTACAAAACGGAGCATTCAGAACTGATTCATAGTGCACAAAGCAAATTGACAACAGACTGAAAAGACAATTCAGATTCAGTTTCAAGTCAAATGGATTTTTCAGTCATAATTTCTGTTTGTCTTACTACAGTGTGAGCATCTAATGTGTCAAGTTGTCTCAACCTATTTTCATGTCAATCACTTTATAATGTTGGTGACAGAGGGATCAGGTCACTCCTGGTGTTTCCACCTACCCTGACAGGTGTAATCAGCGGTCAGATTGTTGCAGTTTCGAGGAAATGTTGCATTTATTTTTGCAGGAATTCCTTTTGGAGGAATCTGACGTATTTCACTTGCATTTAAGAAATCTGTCAAAAAAAGAGAATGGCACATACATTAAACATGATGAAGTAGGGTAAAAACTACATGCAATACAAAATCAATGAGGACTCTACTGTACATACCATCGAATCCAAACTTAACCGGTGTGACAGTGTAAGAACCTGGACAAAAGATCAACAGTTTTAAAATCTCAGAGTGAATACAGACCACCTGATTACATTTTTTATTCTCAGACTGTTTGTTCATATAGATGTTGAATGTGCTGCTTAGAATCCAAACACTCACAGCATAAATCTGCTTAAAACGAGAGACTTATATTGTAGAGAAATATTGCAAACCAATACAATTAGTAGTTTGTTTAAGGGACAATTCACTCTAAAATCAAAAATACATGTTTTGACACTTATCTGTTGTGCTATTTATCACTCAAGATTGTGGGACCAAGTGCTCATATCTCATGTAAAGATGTCTGCCTTTTCTCGAACAAAAGAGATGGCACTTCGCTTGAGGTGCTCAAAGCACAAAAAAAATAATTTTCAAAAACTCAACAAGCCAAGTCTCCTTTCAGAAATCATGACCTGGCTACTCAATATAATCTGTAGATGTTGTTGTGAGCAGTTTCACGCAGGAACTATACTAGAAAGGAAACAGTTCCTACATGAAACTGATCACAACAAGGTCTGTTGATTGTTTTTAGTAACTGGGTCACGATTTCCAGAAAGATACATTGCTGTTGAGTATTTTATTCTATTTATTTCAGCAGCACATTGCCATTTAGTTCTATATTATATTATTCAAGATAAGCAGACATTTCTATGGCCGATATCTCCAAAACTTGACAGCAACTCACACCAAAACAATCTAGATTGATAAATTGTGTTACAGGTAAGAAAAAAAAATGTAATTTTGATTTGGGGTGAGCTGTCCCTTTAAGTATGAACAATACTGATACTCACACTGTGGAGGTGGAGGGGCTTGTGGGCCTGGAGAACACATTCACATGAGATTAGAAAAGAAAGCAACAAAATGTGGATATATTATTATAAAACATACTTATAATTATTACTTTATAAAAGTAAAATACTTCTCTAAAGCAAACTAGCAAGTGAAGAATGAGTCAGCATTTTAATAACTTCTTCCGTCATCGGCAGCGACAGTATACATTACCTTTTGTGTACACAGTCTTATATAAGAACAAATGGAGGGCGTGTAAAGGAGAAAACTCCAACCTTTGGGGATGGGAGGCACTGTGGTGTTGGATGTGGTGAGTGGAGGAGAAGTCTGGGTTTGAGTGCTGTCTGTAGCTATGGGTGGGGTACAATCCTGATTCCAAAAAAGGAACTCAACCAAGTAAAAGTAAGTTAAAGAAGCTAATTATAGAGACCAAAGTAGTTCTTAATTCCACGCAGTAACAATGTTTATTTCAGCTATAAAGGTGAGAATTTTAACATGGGGTCTATGGGGAGTGACTTTTGGAGCCAGCCTCAAGTGGTCATTTAAGGAACTGCACTTTTTGTCACTTTCATACTGGCTTCATTTTTCAGCTCCTGAGGTTTATTGGTGTCTGCCATTAAACCTTGGGTGAACCAGGTCACTAAAATAGTGGCCAGTGTCAACTACACAACGTAACAAGAGAAAGAAAGTATATTTCAGTCACTCATTGTGCATCGAGCATATTTCCTTTTG
Source organism: Centropristis striata (assembly GCF_030273125.1). Classification (NCBI taxonomy): domain Eukaryota; kingdom Metazoa; phylum Chordata; class Actinopteri; order Perciformes; family Serranidae; genus Centropristis; species Centropristis striata. The sequence goes on along the minus strand of NC_081525.1, from coordinate 25,288,075 downwards.
AAGAGCAAATTCATTTGGGAAGAGAAGAGGCAGTGTAAGAGAGTGTGAGGCAGTGAGAGGCTGAGGGGGGAAAATACACAGGTGATAACTGGAATAAAACATTTTGTTTCGCTACAACAACAATTCAAGTAACGTGCAACTCACCGTTTGGTACAGTTGTTACTTGACCTGGAAAGAGAAAAAAATGCAAATTGTTGCAACTTTTTGTCACAAAGTGTAGTGCATATAATGTGCAAAAAGACAAACAAAAAGTAAAAGTAAAGGTAAAAGTTAAAGAAGCTAATCATAGAGACCAAAGAAGTTGTTCTTACCAGGCTTTGAAAATGTTTATTTAATTTATAGTGTTGAGAATTTAACATGTGGTCTATGGGGACTGACTCGCTCCTGAGGTTTATTGGGCCCAGCATCCAGTGTCCCAGTTTATATAAACCACAATGTGACATCTCTTAATTTAGGCAGTTTACTCATTTACATCCCCAACTCCCAAAAAGTTATGATACATTGATATGTAAATGAACAAGATGAGATCATTTGTTAATCCTTTTGATATGAATTTAATTGCAAACTGGACAGAGACCATATATTTAATGCTTTTCGTCATCAACTTCATGTATTATTGTAAATATATGCAGAGACGAGGGCTTTACAGAGGTGTTGCAAACTGCGTCCAGTGACCCATCATACAAGCCACCGTGTAGGACTACAGCGACGACCAAAATCAGTAAGATGTACGTTAAAAACAATAAATTAGTTTATGAAGCCTAGGTGAGATTAAAAACGAGATTAATTAGATCACTTAATTACAGATCATAATTAATTAATATCTTTAAATCTCTTGACAGCATTATCAAGAACGTCAGTGTATTGTCTCCTTCCTCTTCTGTCTTACTAAGACCACAACCTGTTGTGTTCAGTCATCTACTGGAAAGTTTTTTTTAGTTTCCCTTCCTCAGATCTAAGCAATGGTTAATTTGATGTAGAGGAAATATGAACTGTGGTTAATGGTAAGACTCACAGCAACTGACATGATCGACTGACAAAAACGTTTACAACCTGCACAACATGTGAACATCAAATAATGGTTTGTGGATTAAGGAAATGTTTTCTTGAATCTGTTTGAGAATCCAGAAATACGTCATTTTTGTGAGGTATTTACCAAGAATAGAGCTTCGGATGTTGAGACGTACATTTAGAATTGGAAAGAAAAGTTACATTTACGAAGGTTATAAAAGTCAGTGGATTTCTGAAGCAGCCTATACGTGCAGATCATGGATGTATTTTATCAACTACTTGTAGCCTGTTAGGTTTCTCTGTCCTCTGTCTCCTCACATACAAATTAAAAGGAGGCAGATGTAGCTGTTGACTACACAATCTTCACTTGCAAATAACAAACACAATTCTGATTCTCCCCAGTGATGTTTTGTTTTCTATCAGCTGAACTATTTAAAATTATTTAAATAGTTCATTAGAGAGCATTAGCTCTCTAATGCCCCATATAGTTTAAATTGTGTCTATGAAATATTGTGTGATAAGCAGGATACTGACAGCATGTTGATGCATTGTTTTTTTCAGACTTGCATCTCGAAATTAGATTAAAATAAAAAGCCTACACTAATAATCTGTTTCCCGTTCCATCATGCTTTAAAGCAGTGCCAGTCTATCTATGAATCAGTAATAATAATAATAATAATAACAATAATAATAGCAATAAATAAAGGACAGTGTATTGATTGTGCCTGTTGTTTGAAGTATTTAAGTGAATCGGACCAAAACACTTGCTGTCTAATTTTCATACAAATTTATATTTGAATAATTGAATAATTGAATTGAACATTTGAACTACACTATACAGCTCGCTTTGTGTACTGGAAAAAAAATATAATGGGTCCTTGAAAAGTCATAAAGTCATAAAGTTTTGAAATTTTGTCCTTGAAAATGTGCGTGAACTCTGTACAGAGAAGCTGCAACTATTCGCTCAAATCTTTTTCATTTGTAGCAGAAGATGTTGATTCAGTGTTGAGACAAGAAATTACTTCTTAAATCAAAATTGTATTCCTTGTATTTTATTATTTTATTTTGATTCTCTAAAATCCTCTTTTTTTAGTCACGGAGAGTTATGATGGGAACTATAATAACTTTTTCCTGCAGACTGGAGTTATTATATCAGTCATCTTTCATTTCATCGCAATCTTTTACAAACTTCAAAACTTTATTACATTGTTTCTAATGCACACATTAATTAACTTTATTAGACCAAGCACTTTAGAATCTTAATAATGTTAATAAAGTTAATTAAAGTTGTAGGATACTGGGTTTAAGTTTGAAGACGGCATCATATTAATTGTTTTACAGGTTTTCTAGTTGTGTGCATCGGATAATAATAATTTAAACTGTTTTGAGATTGCTGGATCTCAACAGAGCAACATTGAACTGGGAACTGTACTGATCCAAAATAATGTTTTCAATATTTAAAAACACAATTGAAATTAAATTGTTAAAATTGTTATATATTACAACTTGATGAAACAAGGACATTACTTTACAAGCCACCATTTTGTTTCCACAGTACCATTATTAAAATAATAATAATAATAATAAAAATGACATTGGGGTGGAAGATAGTTACTTACAGTTGGCCGAACCGATGATCCCGGCCCAGAGCAGCAGGACCCTGACACCACAGAGATCTGCCATATCTGAGAGTTAAGGCGTGTATAGCCACACACCTTACAGTATCGTCTGCATGCAAGATTATCAGATTTTAAATTCCAATAAATGCTCGGTAAGAAATTTTTCAAGTAAGCTGCGTTTCAACACAGATGTCTGTCGGGGTACACCCTGAATCTGGTTCTGTAATCACGCTGCAAACAGGAAATCCAGCTTCTTGTATGACGCTTTCATATACTTGCTCAGTGTACTTCAAGGAAGTTGTTAAGTGATCTTTACATACAGTAAATGAGGGGGGGGGGGGGGGGGGGGGGGGGGGGGGGGGGGGGCAAACATAATTGAATTATTACATCTATGGCAATGTTATCATCAGTGGTAAAATCATAAGCATCATAAATGGAGCTCTGTGTTAGTTCAGGCAGAATATGGTATTGCCGCCTGCTCGGCTGTCATCTGGCCTGAGGATTGCCAAGCCAAACCAATCACAATCACACACAGACAACAAGGTGGTCTATTTAAACTGCTATGCCTCTCATTCCTCCTGCATCGCATCACTCTGCTGCTGGACACTGCTGTGTTAAATTTTCTGCTGCATAAAAACCTGAAATTGCTTTCTTCATAACACAATCGCATTCCGCCGTCCCGAGATCTACGAGCACTATTTGGTTATGAGAGTTCTAAACCGAGCTCTGGTGTTTTTACTTACTTCGTGAGACAGTCAGTCACCAAGAACTGTTTACTTTTTTCCTTGACAAATGTCTTGGACATGGAAGCGCTCCTGATCCTCCCACTGCAGCTGACTCTGCCCCTCCTACAAGGAAAGCGTTGGCAAAACTGCTCACGTGTCCCTCCAGTCAAAAACAAACAGTTCAGCTAACACCTATTGTCCCATTTATCCCAGGCGGCAACCTCCAGGTCTGAGCAGGGAGGCAAACCAGGAAGTGCCTTAAGCTGCATTCTAGGGAAAATTACAGCAGTGGGCGCTGACAGCGGCTGCAGAAGCATTTCGATCCATTCATTTCAATACAAAATAAGAAAACTTGATTTATTACCTCAGAATTTTTTTTACACTATGGTCTCAATCACTTGTAAAAAAATCTTCTTCGAGACAATATGATGTTATTAGTGTAAATAATGGCCCCATTTGGGAGAAAATAGAAGATAAAGAATCGTATGATTTGGGGCGAGGCTAACTATGATTGACAGGTCACTGACAAGGAGAGCCATCATCAGAAGAGAAGCAGAACAATGCATATCCATGGCAACGTGTTGATAAAGTTATATATAACATTATATACATATAAAAAAAAGATTGTTTACCAGTTTGGTCTCATAACTTTGACCCTTTCACTGTATGTTCACTTAATGACAGTTTATTTGAACATTTTGTTCAGCGTTTGGTTGGACTAACAGACACTCCTAGGAGTCGCTGTTCATTTTTCTTAAATAAGTTGCATACATTTTGTTTTAGTTTTTTGCCAAAATGAACATCCCAGTTAATGCTCCAGTTAATGCTAACATGAATAAGCAGCGGCTTCTCTCAGTCAGGTTCTCGGTGTAGAGAAGCGTGTAGTCAGTGTCGTCAGATCCCTCTCGCTCCTCCATAGTCTAAATATGGTCTGCTCCCCGTTTCCTAAAACAAGATGGCGACGAGCATACCGCCGAACTCGATGCCTCAAACGGGCAGTCCACAAACCAATGGGTGACGTCATTGTGACTACGTCCATTATTTATACAGTCTATGGTTCAGACTCACAATAAAACAGAATTTTAACTACATAGCGAATCAGAAGATAAATTAGATATAAAACTTGTGAGGGACACACTTGAGTTTAACTTATCTGTCTTCACTCTGGTATGAAACTACAGAGATGTTGTGATGTATAAAATCAGTCCAATCAATTACTGACCGGTAAAAGACTTCCGCATAGGATGATCTCATGAATCCTCTCACAGCTCCTCCTCCTCCGTCCTACGAGCAAAAATAAGAGCTTTGAGATGGTCGTAAAGATTTTGCACGCAAAGAACTTCCAGTTCAAGTGAGGATCGATGAGGGAGGAGGCATAAAATAAGAGAATTAAGAAAGGCCCTCGGTGTTAAAGGGTAAACTGTTGCGTTCGTTTTTTTGCAGAACAGAAGAGAGGAGAGTAAATCCTTTGAACTATTTATTAAGCCAGTAATAAAAGAGTGAGCATGTACATGGGCCTTAATCTGATCAGAAATCACAGTCTGTAAGCCAGTTAACTGTAACCACCGTCAGAGAAAGGATGCTGAGTTACTGTTACACAAAGTTTACTATCTGATTGGTCAAAACTGTTGGGGCGGCACCCTGGTTTAGACTCGGCCCGCCCTTGATGACACACCGGCTAAGTCCTTAGCCTCTTGGTGCTTCAGCTTCTGGTCACTGCTTTATGGAAGGAAAAAAAGCTAACAGCACACACCTTGGATGTATCTCTATGAATGTGTCTCTGTGTTACACATGCTTTCCCTCAGGAATGTGCAAAGACTGTTATCTGTGTGTGTGCTCTGTTATATTCAATCTGTGTACTACTGGTCATAATGCAGATAATTACTCATTTCATTAATCCCAAACAAAAATTTGGATGTTGTGCTTTCACTGTGTGCAAGTGAAAGTCTTCAATTCGCCCATGATATTACAAATCACATTTTTTCTTGCAGCGGCGCTCAAAATCCTAAATACATTTAGAGATAACAATGCATAATCCTTTTTGGTTGATATGAAATGTATTTATTTAGCTGCGAACAAATAGCTGCTGGTTAGTGATTAGTGGGGACGTCACCGAAGCTACGTCCATATTTTCTACAGTCCATGGTGAATACGCAGGAACACCACAAGCGGAAGGAAGCATTGGTAAATATGTTTCTTGAGACTGGGACTACAAGACTATGTGAGTTGATTGTGCAACGTTAGACATTTCTGCAGCAGTCTATCGTTATTCAAAAAGTTCAGCACTTCACTCAAACCAAAATGTAAAAAAAACAAGAACTGTAAGAATTAATAACCATATTGAGGCTAAGATGGATGAGGCAAAAAAAATAAAGGCAAAGTTTATTGTGACTTCTTTGAATCTCACATCCAATACCCTATTACAAAAAACTAAAGCTAATAGAAACTAAACTAAAACTAGCAACTCACTCTAAAAACTAATTAAAACTAACTGAATTTGAAAACAAAAATCCACAACGAAATTAAAACTAATACTAATGAAAAATCCAAAACTATTATAACCCTGCTGCACAATCAACAGGCAAAGACAGTTTGATTACTGTTAGACCAATGCCAATGTGAGCACATTAAGAAGCTTACTATATTCAGAGCAAAGTCAGAGGAGTAAATGATGATTTGGTTGGCAGCTCCATCAGGCCTTTCTTCATCAGCATGTGTTTAATGCTGTCTTTCAGGTCCAGGTATATTCGCATAAACTACAGCGGAGGAAAGAGAAAACAGGAAATAGTGCAGCTTATTGTTGGTCACTCAGAACTACAGTGTACTTTAATGATTTACTTTCCAAGTCTAAAACTATATGTTGGTATTTAGAACTTGAGTTTTTGTGGTCTAATGCAGAATTCTTAATGGATTATCTTTCAAGTGATTTAAATGTATAAATATAATGAATATTAATATTGTAGGGAAAACAAGAAAGCTAAAGTTTACTCACTGGCTGTTGTCTCAAGCATTATATCTTCATTGCCACCACTGTAGAGGGAAGAAATCTGGCTGTATTAGCTGCAACAACTGTTCTTGTACTGTTAAATAATATCCACAACAACAACTGTTAAACAAACCAGAGACAATGTAACAAGAGAAGTCTTTACTTTCTGGACTTTCTGCGCCTCCAAATGAAGATCTTGTAGACTGCTACACCCACAGCAACACATGTGATGATGGTGAAGACCAGGAAGATGACCAGACGAATAATAAAAGCTTTGTCATTGTCTATAAAATGAGAATTATAACAGACAAATATTAACATGGTGGCATTTGTGATTGATGAATAGAAAGGACTGTATACAGTCTGCCAGAGCACAATGTGTCAAATGATTTAACTGAACAATGTGAGACGATTAATTAAAACGGCACATACAGGAAGTGGAAACGAGTTCTCTCTTTGGATTTTTGCTGATATGATGTCCATTATCAGCAGTCACCTGAAAGGACAAAAACAAATCCACAATCAGGAATTATAACATAATAAAGTTGAAAAATATCTTGTAAAGCATAAAAATCAGGATTAAACAAACCTCCAGGTCATATTCTGTAGAGTAACTTAGATCTTTGAATTCAAAATTGCATTTTGAGTTTGTCAGTTCCTTTTGCAAAACACGATCATGAAAAAGTTTTGCAACATATAACTTCTTAGGTCCATTAAAACGTCCTGAATGAGTACAGGTAACTCTAATCACATTGTGCTCTGGATTCATCACAGACACAGAAGAAATATCGTCTGGTACTGTAAGAGAGAGAAGAAGAACGACATATTTTCCTTTAGATACAACAATTCATGCTTACTCATAGTAAGAGTGAAATTTAAGTTTTAGCATCATTAGTATGCTGCTATATTGATTATCAGCTGTTATAGTACAAAACAAACAAAGATAAATGAATTTGCTTTGAACACAATTAGCATCATGAACTCACAAAACTTCTGTTCTGTATTATTATGTCTTTAAATGATGAATGATGACGGCTTTTAAATGTCACTTTTTGTTATTCTAGTTATCCCACACAGCTGTTACAGTATGTGTTGGTGGAAGTCATGTGAGGGGTCTGTAGGTTGGACTTTACACGTATCACATGTTTAAATGAAATAGTCATTCTTAGAATAAAGCTGTTGGGAAATGGAAACTGTGGGTGTTAAAGCAGGAAACAGATGAATATGAGACTGCTTATGATAGGCCGACACTGAACTAAATGGAGTAACAAGTATATTTGAAAAGTTTTAATCCAATTTCAAAACTGTAGTGTTTACTTTAATAAAGCATTTACAGTGACTCTATTTACCACCTGTGATAAATGATCAAGTCAGGACTGAAGCTGGTAGATTCTAGTAACTGTACGTCACTAATGATTGGAAATACATTGTAATGTTTGTTATAATAGCTTCAAGTGTGATGTTCTCATATCTTACTGTGTAGGCCTACATTATGTATATGGTATTGGTATCAGGAAATAATATGCTGCCTGATTATAGGCATTTAACATAAATTCTTAAATTTCATTTCAGGAAAAGAATCTGATAAATCATATAATTCATGACATGATAATAAATTTCATTGAGAATTTTTGTCAAATGAGTTTTCTCACATACTGACGTGTTTCAGAAAGATATTTACTGTTACTGTCACACAGTTGCCTTAACTGGATATTCAATAATATGTGAAAAACACAACTTTGATAAATAAGTAGTCATTGTTTCTATCATACAGGTGTTTATCTTTTTTTAGACACTTACCTCCAGGCGCAGTCTTCTGTTCAACTTCCTTTGGTTTGGACACGATCCTGTCGTTGTATTTGGGTTGGACTTTACAGGTGTGGTCTTTAAATGCTTCCAGTCCCGTAACGTCACATGTGTTAACTGCACCATGAGCTGTAAAAAGCAACATTATTATTAGTTGTTGTGTTTGACTGAACAACGAGGCAACAACAAGTAACCAGAACATACAACAGCAGATTGTTTTTCTTTGTTTGTCAGGATTCCAACTAAGTGACAATAAAATAATGATAAACACATTTTTATGTTTAAAAGGGCGTTATTCCTGGTTTGTAAGAGAATTAAACTGAGAGTGTTTCACAACATCAACCACGTGTTTAAGAGTGCAGCTGCTACGTTTAGGTATGAGGACGTGTTGATCTCCTGCCGTCTGTAGGGACGCTGACTGAGAAAATGCTCCTGTTGGTCCTATTAGAGGTAAACTAACCAATAAAATTATATTCAAAGTGCATTCCTGGGAGAAAAAAATATATATATAAGAGTTGAGATAAAAATAAATAAGTTTACTTACTGATGGGTTTGGATTTGGAGGTGGGGACACAACTGCAGACATAAGAAAGCTTCGGGTCACTTGGAAGGTATTTACAGTTCTGACTGGTCGTGGTCCATGTCAGATTAATGGAGTCACTGGTGGCACCCTTATGTCTGACATTGATTGTAATATCTGTTGGAAGACATCAGACATCTGTGAACTGAACACTGAACTGAATATCTGGAGCTTTAATTAGATACAAGCTTGTTGGTCTTTTGCACTGAGGTGAATATCAACATACCACAGTCTATCGTGAATTTGATATCCTTGGTGTTCTTATTGATGGAGACATTGTTGTTCTTGATCTGACCAGTACAGGAGTACTCTGTGAAGGGCTCCAGCTCAGACTCTGGCTTGGTGTCATTGAATGTGCCTTTTTCTGAGGAGACACAAAGATGATAGTCTGACTCACTGTAGGTAGACTGTTCGGGCATCATGCCTGCATTAGCACTGCCAATGACGATTGTGATTGGGTTAAAGAAATAAATTGGGTTAAAGAAATAAATAAAAATAAAATAAATCTCTATGTGAGACTACAAGGAATCTTTAACATTAAAGATTAGATTAAAATATGGACACTTACATTGCAATAATAAGTACAAAACGGAGTATTCAGAACTGATTCATAGTGCACAAAGCAAATTGACAACAGACTGAAAAGACAATTCAGATTCAGTTTTAAGTCAAATGGCTTTTTCAATCATCATTTCTGTTTGTCTTACTACAGTGTGAGCATCTAATGTGTCAAGTTGTCTCGACCTATTTTCATGTCAATCACTTTATAATGTTGGTGACAGAGGGATCAGGTCACTCCTGGTGTTTCCACCTACCCTGACAGGTGTAATCAGCGGTCAGATTGTTGCAGTTTCGAGGAAATGTTGCATTTATTTTTGCAGGAATTCCTTTTGGAGGAATCTGACGTATTTCACTTGCATTTAAGAAATCTGTCAAAAAAAGAGAATTGCACATACATTAATTTGATGAAGTAGGGTAAAAACTACATGCAATACAAACCAATGAGGACTCTACTGTACATACCAACAGAGATCTCTTTGGTGAGGCTGAAGGAATTATTACAGTGTCCTGAGGTGAAGGTTGTAGTCAAATCTGTGCAGGTGTCATTGTGACCAGGTTTGATACAGAACTGTGTTTTGTCACTTTTGCACGGTGAGAGATTATTTGGCTTTGACAGAGAAGAGCTGATGTCCCAGTCACTGCGGTAACAAACGTATCCAGGCATACAGCTGCCATCAGTAATGTCACCTTTCTCTGAAATACACAAGTGAAATGAAACACACACATCTGTCCGTCAGTCTGATTCCTTAAATTAAAAGAAAGTTGAAATTTAACAGTATGAATTATATTTTCTCACCCATTACAGTTGTTGTAGTTTTATTGTCAGTGCTGTAACAGGGTGTTACTGTGCCAGCACCATCAATCAATTTCACGGCATGCTCATATTTAGTACAGGGCTTCAGGTGTTTGATTTCATGTGTTAACTTTTTGTTCAACTGAACAATGGAGGTTGTTCGAGCTCCTTGTTGTCCTACTTCACTGATGTTTATGGTGTAGTTGCCAGGGGTTGAATTCTTCTTCATCTCAATCTGGAAGCCAAACTTGATCGGTGTGACAGTGTAAGAACCTGGACAAAAGATCAACAGTTATAAAATCTCAGAGTGAATACAGACCACCTGATTACATTTTTTAATTTCAGACTGTTTGTTCATGTAGATGTTGAAGGCGCTGCTTAGAATCCAAACACTCACAGCACAAATCTGCTTAAAACGAGAGACTTATATTGTAGAGAAATATTACAAACCAATACAATTAGTAGTTTATTTAAGGGACAGTTCACTCTAAAATCAAAAATACATATTTTTCATTTATCTGTTGTGCTATTTATCACTCAAGATTGTGGGACCAAGTGCTTGACATATCTCATGTAAAGATGTCTGCCTTTTCTCGAACATAACAGATGGCACTTCGCTTAAGGTGCTTAAAGCACAAAAAAAATATTTTTCAAAAACTCAACAAGCCAAGTCTCCTTTCAGAAATCATGACCTGGCTACTCAAGACAATCCATAGATGTTGTTGTGAGCAGTTTCACGCAGGAACTATACTAGAAAGGAAACAGACCTTGTTGTGATCAGTTTCATGTAGGAACTGTTGATTGTTTTTAGTAACTGGGTCACCATTCCCAGAAAGATACATTGCTGTTGAGTATTTTATTCTATTTATTTCAGCAGCACATTGCCATTCAGTTCTATATTATATTATTCAAGAGAAGCAGACATTTATACGGCCGATATCTCCAAAACTTGACAGCAACTCACACCAAAACAATCTAGATTGATAAATTGTCTTACAGGTAAGAGGAAAACAATATATATTTTTGATTTTGGGGTGAACTGTCCCTTTAAGTATGAACAATACTGATACTCACACTGTGGAGGTGGAGGGGCTTGTGGGCCTGGAGAACACATTCACATGAGATTAGAAAAGAAAACAACAACATGTGAATACATGATTATAAAACGTACTTATAATTATTACTTTATAAGCGGAGGAAAATGGATGGATGGACTTCTCTAAAGCAACTTGCAAGTGAAGCATGAGTCAGCATTTTACTAACTTCTTCCGTCATCAGCAGTGACAGTATACGTTACCTTTTGTGTACACAGTCTTAGCACAGTCCTATATAAGAACAAATGGAGGGTGTGTAAAGGAGAAAACTCCAACCTTCGGTGGTGGGAATCACTGTGGTGTTGGATGTGGTGATTGGAGGAGAAGTCTGGGTTTGAGTGCTGTCTGAGAGGGTTGAAACATCTGCGTTCCCAAGGAAACAAAAATCAGGCCAAACAAAATATGACAATCCTCCTCGTTATAATCTCGATTCCAAAAAAGTACACAGGTGATAACTGGAATCAAACATTTTGTTCACTACAACAATTCAAGTAACTTGCAACTCACCTTTTGGTCCAGTTGTTACTTGACCTGGAAAGACAAAAAAAAATCAAATTTTTGCAACTTTTTTGTCACAGAGTGTAGTGCATATAATGTGCATAAAGACAAACAACAACAAAAAACTACAGTAACATTTTTTTTTACAATCCTGATTCCAAAAAAGTAACTCAATTAAGTAAAAGTAAGTTAAAGAAGCTAATTATCCCTAATTACCAAAGCAGTTGTTTTACCAGGCTGTAAAAATGTTTATTTCATTTATAAAGTTGAGAATTTTAACATGGGGTCTATGGGTACTGACTCGCTCCTGAGGTTTATTGGTCCCAGCGTCCCAGTTAATATAAACCACAATGTGACATCTTTTAACTTAGACAGTTTACTCATCTACATCCCCAATTCCCAAAAAGTTGTGATAAATGAATATGTAAATAAACAAGTTGTGATCATTTGTTAATCCTTCTGATATGAATTGAATTGAAAACTGGAAAGAGACCATATATTTAATGCTTCACGTCATCAACTTCATGGATTCATTCATTCATTATCCTTAACCGCTTATCCGACTTCATGGATTATTGTAAATATATGCATATTCAAAAAAAAGTTGGGATCGGGCAACAGATAATGGAAAAATGTGAAATGCCTAAAAACACCTGAAAATTCTACATGTAAACAGGCTGACAGGCGATAGTGCACTCAAAAAAAGGAAATGTCACTGTTGTTAGCTATAAAACATAGTATTATGTTTGAGTCATGACTGGGTATGAAAGGAGCAAGACTCATTGTTTGCGAGGATGAGGCGAGATTCACCACTTTGTTAAAAACTGTGTAGCCAAATAATCCAACAGTATCAAAACAACAAAGTTTCTCAACGCACTATTGCTAGAAATTTCACCATCCACAATCCATAACATTATTAAAAGATTCAGAGAATCCAAAGAAGTATCTTCACATAATAGGTAAGGCTGGAAGTAAACACTGGATGTCTGTGACCTTTGGTCGCTGAGGCAACACTGCAGTAAAAACCAACACAATAGTATAAAGGACGTCACTACATGGGCTCAGAAACACTCAGAAAACTGTTATCAGTAAACACAGTTCATCGCTGCATTTACAAATGTTAAGTCACTGTGCAAAGCAAAAGCCATATCAACAACATCCAAAAACGCCGCCAACTTCTCTGGGCCAGAGCTCATCTGAGACAGACTGATGCAAAGTGGAAATGTGTGTTGTGACACATCCACAACAATTGGGTTTGGAAATTGTGGAAATCGTGAGGAAAGGAAAAAGACCATCGAGATTGTTACCAACACAAAGTATAAAGCCAGCATCTGCGAGGGTACGTGGGTGTCTTACAGTCTTAGAAGTTTTGGAGCAACATATACTATTTCAGCAAGAAAATGCAGAGCCACATTCTGCATGTGATACAATAGCTTCAGGACTGGCTTTCCTGCAGTCAAGTGAAGTTGTAAATCAAGCAAGAACAGGGGAGAATTTCCCTTTCGAAAATTCAAGAATTAGTCTCCTCATTTGAGTTTTGTTAAAAGAAAAGATGATGTAACACAGTTACAAGTTTTACACTTTGAATATGAAATATATAATGTCTTTGTACAGTTTTAGTTGAATATGGACGATTGCACTGTTTTATTTATGATTTAGACGGTGTCTTTTGGTTTCAGGGTTGTAGATGTTGAACATGCTCCTGAGATTCCAAACACTCAGTGTAAAAATCCACTTTAAAGACTGGAGAGAAATACTGGAAAACCAATATGATTTGTTGTTTGTTAACATAAGTGTAGAGAGTATGCTATCTTGAGAGGTTATACTGTGTGTTGACTGGAGTGACGCATTCAAATGAGATTAGAAAAAGGAAACAACAAAATATTAGTATGCGTTTATTATAAAACTTTGAAATACTCTTCCAGAGCAACTTGTAAGTGAAGTGTCTGTGTATTATGGAACATCTTTAACCACTCCTTATATGAGTTGTATGAATAACACCGTCTTATCTCAGAGAATGTCAGTTAGCTCGGGTTTGATACTGTGGAAGAGTTTTGCAATGATATCAAGAATTAGGGGTGTCAAATTATCGCGTTAATTGCAATTAATCAATTACAGTCATATTTAGCGTGTTATGTTTTTTAATTGCGTTAATCTAATTTTTAAACTTTATCTTTACTGTTCCTGTATGCGAGTTGCCATTTCATAAAATCTGTTTTTATGCGTTGAGCTTCTTGTGCTTGAGGTGTTGGTTGAGGAAAACAATACTCAGTCCCAACCTGAAGTGGACATTGATTGGCTGTCATTGTGTTCGGGATGGTTTTGCATAAGCTAATATGCTCTCATTGTAGTTAAGAGGGCAAGGTGAGGAGCGGTGAGTAGCAGAGAGGAGATGTCAAAATGGAGGAGCATGTGAGAGTTGTCGGCCCAATGAATGGAAAGTTTACATTTCACAAACGCCCCGACGGCACCATTGATAAATGTAAAGTGATATGCCTTCTTTGAAAGAAGGAGTTTTCTTACCACCGAAGCAGCTCAAGTTTAGCCTACCACATCAACGCAAAACACCCAGTGGCGAGTGCAGCCACAGCTAACGTTAGCAGCGAAAACATTAGCAATTTAGCGAGCCCTAGCAAAGCTCTTGTCAAACTAAACTTGATGTCCCGCATATGAGCAAGTCTGCGACCGACAGGCTGAATGTTCTTGCCAAGTGGATAGCAATGAACTGCAGGTCGATAAACGTGGAAGACGAGGGCTTGACAGAGGTGTTGCAAACTGCGTCCAGTGACCCATCATACAAGCCACCGTGTATAATTACAGCCATGACCAAAATCAGTAAAATGTATGTTAAAAACAATAAATTACTTTATGAAGCCACTTTTTTTGTTATTTATGAATCTGTTGATCTTCCATACCAATGTAATGAATTTAAATGGAAATACCTCAAGTTGAGGGCTTTTCTCAGCTTTTCTTAGGTGAGATTAAAAATTAGAGTAATTAGATCAATTAATAACAGATCATAATTAATTATACCCTCAATTTTTTAAATCTCTTGACAGCACTATCAAGAATGTCAGTGTATTGTCCCCTTTCTCTTCTGTCTTACTAAGACCACAACCTGTTGTGTTCAGTTATCTACTGGAAAGTTTTTAGTTTCCCTTCCTCAGATCTAAGCAATGGTTAATTTAGAATAGAGTAAATATGAACTGTGGTTAATGGTAAGACTCACAGCAACTGACATGACTGTGTTGAATGTACCTTTTTTTCAAAAACGTTGACAAGCTGCGCAACGTGTGAACATCAACTAATGGTTTGTGGATTATGGAAATGTTTTCTTGAATCTGTTTGAGCAGAATCCAGAAATACGTCATTTTTGTGAGGTATTTACCAAGAATAGAGCTTCGGATGTTGACACGTACATTTAGAATTGGAAAGAAAAGTTACTTTTACGAAGGTTAGAAAAGTCAGTGGATTTCTGAAGCAGCCTATACGTGCAGATCATGGATGTATTTTATCAACTACTTGTAGCCTGTTAGGTTTCTACTGTCCTCTGTCTCCTCACATACAAATTATTAGGAGGCAGATGTAGCTGTTGACTGCATAATGTTAACTTGCAAAAAACAAACACAATTCTGATTCTGTTTTGCACAAAAATATATATATATCTTCCCTAGATATATATATTCCCCAGTGATGTTTTGTTTTCTATCAGCTGAACTATTTAAATAATGCTCTCTAATGCGCCATATAGTTTAAATTGTGTGTATGAAATATTGTGTGATAAGCAGGATACTGACAGCATGTTGATGCATTGTTTTTTTCAGACTTGCATCTTGAAATTAGATTAAAATAAAAAGCCTAATCTGTTTCCTGTTCCATCATGCTTTAAAGCAGTGCCAGTCTATCTATGAATCAGTAATAATAATAATAATAATAACAATAATAATAGCAATAAATAAAGGACAGTGTATTGATTGTGCCTGTTGTTTGAAGTATTTAAGTGAATCTGACCAAAACACTTGCTGTCTAAATTTCATACAAATTTATATTTGAATAATTGAATAATTGAATTGAACATTTGAACTACACTATACAGCTCGCTTTGTGTACTGGAAAAAAAATATAATAGGTCCTTGAAAAGTCATAGAAAAGTTTTGAAATTTTGTCCTTGAAAATGTGCAAGAACTCTGTACAGAGAAGCTGCAACTATTCGCTCAAATCTGTTTCATTTGTAGCAGAAATGTTGATTCAGTATTGAGACAAGAGATTACTTCTTGAATCAAAATTGTATTCCTTGTATTTTTATGTATTTTATTATCTTATTTTGATTCTCTAAAATCCTCTTTTTTTAGTCACGGAGAGTTATGATGGGAACTATCATAACTTTTTCCTGCAGACTGGAGTTATTATATAAGTCATCTTTCGTTCATCGCAATCTTTTACAAACTTCAAAACTTTATCACATTGTTTCTAATGCACACATAAATTAACTTTATTAGACCAAGCACTTTAGAATCTTAATACTGTTAATAAAGTTAATTAAAGTTGCAGGATACTGGGTTTAAGTTTGAAGACGGCATCATATTAATTGTTTCACAGGTTTTATAGTTGCGTGCATCGGATAATAATAATTTAAACTGTTTTAAGATTGCTGGATCTCAACAGAGCAACATTGAACTGGAAACTGTACTGATCCAAAATAATGTTTTCAATATTTAAAAACACAATTGAAATTAAATTGTTAAAATTGTTATATATTACATCTTGATGAAACAAGGACATTACTTTACAAACCCCCATTTTGTTTCCACAGTACCATTATAAAAAAATAAAAAATAATAAAAATGACATTGGGTGGAAGATAGTTACTTACAGTTGGCCGAACCGATGATCCCGGCCCAGAGCAGCAGGACCTTGACACCACAGAGACCTGCCATATCTGAGAGTTAAGGCGTGTATAGCCACACACCTTACAGTATAGTCTGCATGCAAGATTATCAGATTTTTAATACCAATAAAGGCTCAGTAAGATTGTTTTTTAATTTTTTAAAACCCTGTTTCTGGTTCTGCTTTCATGCTGCAAACAGGAAATCCAGCTTCTTGTATGACGCTTTTATATACTTGCTCACTGTACTTCAAGGAAGTCCTTTAGTGGTCTTACATGCAGTAAATGAGTGGGCAACACCACCTCTTATTATGACAGTAATGCTCAAACAATTGAATTATTCCATACATGGCAGTGTTAACATTAAGATATAACTTTAATCATCCAGCAGTCAGGAAATTTAGTTGTCACAGCAGCTCAAGGTGCAGGCACATAGATATAAAATACAGAATAGAGAATATACAGAATAAGACATATACATACATTCTATACACATATACATTATATACATACATTTATGCTATTTGGCATTTATTATTTATGAATTTTTTGTGTTTGTTTGTTTCCTGAAAGTACTTTGCATTTTTACAGATAATGCACACTGGATAAAATATATTTTAGCATGATAGGTAAGATATAGAAAGAAATAGGTTAAATAGATTGCTGCATGTAGTAGTATGAACAGCAATGAATAAATATATTAAATGTGGTATATGACATATGATATAGAAAAAATACAGAAGGCCTATTACAGTTCTAATGTGGTCGGATGTTAACAGAGAGTGCAAATAAACCAGTAAAGTGACCTGGTGGAACAAACAGTGCTGTTTTATGTGATGCTTCTGTTAAACAGTCTGATTATAAGCATCATAACAGTAGATTTTATTACAGAAAATGAATTAGATTGCATTATATTGTAGTGGTGCATCTACTGCACAAGCTATTTCATCTAGATTATATGTATTTGTTTTAGCTAAACGTACAGCAGCAGAATTTGAGACCACAGAGAGCTGCCATATGCATGTCTGAGTCAGGACCAAGAGAAGATATTCACAGGCTACTGAAGAAGTTGTTTTTTGTCTTTATATTATACAGAGATAGTGCTAAATTTATCTCACATCTGATTTCAGTGTGAAACTCGTCTAAATAACGAGGAGCATGGATAACATCGCCACCTGTTCTAGCTGGATGAGCTCTGCAGTGACGTCATAGACACATGCTCAGTGCATTTTCTTAAATATCAGATGCAATAAAGAAGAGAGCTCCAGGTTTGGTGATCTTTTGTGGTGTTTCGCACAAAAATACATTTGTTCAGAACCAGAAAAGTTGGTTCCTAACTGGAACCAAAGAATGTCAGGTTTTTCTTGACTGAAGTGAAAGTTTCTTCAAATGCAGCTCCTTACAGCACGTTCGCTTAGTTGTAATCAGGACAAAGACCACGGCAGCAGAGGCTGTTACTTGGAGGTAATTGAGAAAGAGTTGACTTCCTGTAAAGCTGCAGAGGGCAACAGATACACTCACAGCTATCTGTCAAACATGAACATATATGAACAGCATGCAAAAGCTTACC
The DNA here is from genome assembly GCF_030273125.1 of Centropristis striata. NCBI lineage: Eukaryota > Metazoa > Chordata > Actinopteri > Perciformes > Serranidae > Centropristis > Centropristis striata. The sequence continues at coordinate 25,269,947 of NC_081525.1, read as the reverse complement.
AAATAATCTCATGTTGAGCCTTTTGTGCAGAAGTGTTTGTGAAAAGTGTTAGTGAAAATGCATGCATGGGAATTCGTGAGCGTACGACTGGGTACATGAGACTTGGATTTTACTCGTAGACTGTTTAAAATATGAACATAGTCTCTTTGATGTCACATATTGGTTTCTGAAGAGCCGAAATGACTCCCAAGTGGTTAGATACGGCATCTCTGCATCAGATAAAGAAGCTACAAGTACCCCATTTTTAGGAGGCTTTTAAAACAAACTTCCGTCTTCACAGGACATGGTTTAGCTCAGGCATGAAACTACTGGTTATGGTAAAGACAAAAGAATAAGAAGGGGTTACTGCTGCCATACTTGATATACACGGTCGCCCATAAAGTTGGAATCATTTTGTTTTCAGGTACAATCCTCTGTTAATTGTGGTTTCATTCTCATTGTGATATGTTTGGAAGAGATTGTTTAATAAAGTTTTGAGAAGATATACACTTTATCTGTCAAGAAGAAATCACATTGTCTCAATCATTTCATGAAAAGAGGTAAAAAATATTGTCTGTGTAGTTACGTAAATGACAAAAGGCGCATTTCCATTCGGTACTTTTCCCTCTAGTGAGCCACTATGGGTGTGGCTTGGGAGAGAGGATCCGCCCAAGATCCACCCAACTTCACCGGTTAGCGGCTCAGAAAGTACCTGTCGCAGGTAGGTACATTTCTGAGCCAGTATTAACTAGTCGACGCTGATTGGATACGGTTGAGGCGGGATATGACGTGAGTAGAACTCGACACAACCAAAACATAACAGCTTGCATCCTTGTCTGGTGCACGGACCCCAAGACTAGGCATACAAACAAGACGAACAATAACTCAGAAACCATCTCTCCATGTTGATGTCTCGACTGTGTGGACTTGCCGCGTCGGTCTGTTGTCAGCGTTGAGTCACTGACGTCACGGTCAAAATTGCCGCTGAATAATCACGTAAGTGTCGCAGAACTAGTTACGTCACATTCGAACTCCGTTGGTTAGCCGCTACAAAAATATCTGAGACACATGATCAGTGCACTTTCTTAAATATCAGAAGCAATAAAGAAGAGAGCTCCAGGTCTGGTGATCTTTTGTGGTCTTTCGCACAAAAATACATTTGTTCAGAATCGGAAAAGGTGGTTCCAAGCTGGAACCAAAGAATGTCAGGTTTTTCTTGACTGAAGTGAAAGTTTCTTCAAATGCTGCTCCTTACAGCATGTTCACTTAGTTGTAATCAGGACAAAGACCACGGCAGCAGGGGCCGTTACCTGGAGGTAATTGAGAAAGAGTTGACTTCCTGTAAAGCTGCAGAGGGCAAAAGATACAGTCACTCACAGCTATCTGTCAAACATGAACATATATGAACAGCATGCAAAAGCTTACCAAATAATCTCATGTTGAGTCTTTTGTGCAGAAGTGTTTGAAATAATGAAGTGTTAGTGAAAATGCATGTATGGGAGCGTACGACTGGATACATGAGACTTGGATTATACTCGAAGACTGTTTTAAATATGAACATAGTCTCTTTGATGTCACATATTGGTTTCTGAAGAGCCGAAATGACGCCCAAGTGGTTAGATACCGCATCTGTGCATCAGATAAAGAAGCTACAAGTACCCCATTTTTAGGTGCCACAGTGAGTCAGTTTCTACTTTTCACATGGATAGTGGCTTTTAAAACAAACTTCCGTCTTCACAGGACATGGTTTAGCTCAGGCATGAAACTACTGGTTATGGTAAAGATAAAAGAACAAGAAGGGGTTACTGCTGCCATACTTGATATACACGGTTGCCCATAAAGTTGGAATCATTTTGTTTTCAGGTACAATCCTCTGTTAATTGTGGTTTCATTCTCATTGTGATATGTTTGGAAGAGATTGTTTAATAAAGTTTTGAGAAGATATACACTTTATCTGTCAAGAAGAAATCACATTGTCTCAATCATTTCATGAAAAGAGGTAAAAAAGATTGTCTGTGTAGTTACGTAAATGACAAAAGGCGCATTTCCATTCGGTACTTTTCCCTCTAGTGAGCCACTATGGGTGTGGCTTGGGAGAGAGGATCCGCCCAAGATCCACCCAACTTCACCGGTTAGCGGCTCAGAAAGTACCTGTCGCAGGTAGGTACATTTCTGAGCCAGTACTAACTAGTCGACGCTGATTGGATACGGTTGAGGCGGGATATGACGTGAGTAGAACTCGACACAACCAAAACATAACAGCTTGCATCCTCAGCGTTGAGTCACTGACGTCACGGTCAAAATTGCCACTGAATAATCACGTAAGTGTCGCAGAACTAGTTACGTCACATTCGAACTCTGTTGGTTAGCCGCTACAAAAATACCTGTTTGGGAACAGAGGCCGAGGGGAACAAACAGTTCCAAAAAGTACTCAGTGGAAACACGCCTATAGAACGTGGTGTAACTAGGCAGTTAATCTACAAGTAGATTAATTTAACAAACTGGCCTCCTGGGTCAAAGTCCAGGTATTGTTTGGCCCCATCCACTGATCTTCATCCTCTTGCTCATGTTAGCTGCTTGTTTAGCCAGAAAAGCATGCAGGCTTCTACACTCCAAAAAGCATCCAGATGCAGTAGAACATCCTGGCATTTTTGGCATGCTGTATTTGACTTACTATTTACTGGCATGTACTAAATCTTTTTCTGGCATTTTAAATAGTACGGGTATTGGAAAGCATGCATAGAATAAGCATAGAGCAAATGTTTTACTGCTCTTGCGCTGACTCCTTCCTGCTCTTAGGCGTACAGGCCAACATTATTACAGCCTTGCCAGATGCTGTCTCTTCTCTCCCAAACCCCCCCCCCCCCCCCCCTTTTTTTTCTCCCAGTCTAAAAGAAAGAAAACATTCTGCCATTTGCTCCAGGAGTGAATGTCTTCATTCGTGCAGTTTCATTAATTTCTGCTGTGTTGTTAGTGTGTTTGAGGTCATTAGCTGAGTGTTTATGGTCTCCTTCCTTCTTGCCTCCCTTGAGTCACACTCCCCCCTCTCCTCCACACCCTCACCCCATTCTGTAGGTTCCCTCCACTCCACCCACCCCAAACTAACCCATCCCTCTGGGTCCTCCAAATCCCTGTTGGCCAGGGAGCAGTGGGGGTGGGCACTGGCTCTTTCCCTGTAATGAACTCCACAGGGACTGCTGTTCAGTTTCATCACAGCAAAAATTGCTCCCATGGAGCCCTGAACACAGTGAAAACAAACAAAAGTAAATATCTGGAATTAATACATGAGTTGTTTGGCACTTCCCTGCATCTATAGCCCCGCACTCATGAACTCCTCTGCTTTAGAGTATAGAGAAAGAGAGATATTTCTATGTTGCCAGAAACTGACTTTGTATTTTGGGTGTAATGGTAAAAAAAAACATTTTTTGAAAAAGTTAGGGAGCATGCAGTTTATTCCTGCTGTTTGCCATACATCCCTAAATCCATGCATCCTTTAGTCCATCTTGTGGTGAAATGACTTCACTGCAATTTGCTTTTACTGCTGATTCCTTTTTAAAAATATAAATTTGCTGCGGACAGGAACAGACAGGAGCTTTGTTAATGTCCTCAAATAATTTGGCCAATTATGCAAAAAATTGGAGCCAATTAATGAAGCTGGAAATTAACAAATCTGAATATAGCATATTCCACGTGCCTTCATACAAAGATAAACATTCCCAAGTCCCAACCCTTTGCTCTTTAATATTTATCCAACCTTATTTTTACATGATTAAATATCTCAAAATGTAAGTCTTAAAACAATGTGAAATCATGTGTTAATGCATTTTTACTGCTGTGTACAGAGGATTTTGTTAACCAACTAATATTCTTATACGGCCAAAATGTGAAATTGGCTTTTTTCTGTGAAATTGCAGTCACTCTCTCTTTAACTTCTTGAAGACAAGAGTGCAAAAAATGAGGAAGGCCTGCACTCATTCTTTAAATAGAGTCCTGATTGAAGGTACTTTATAAGCATGCTGTACGTGTGTTTATGTGTATATTACAGAAAGAGCATGGAAGAAGTAGCAGAATAATCATTTGTCCCAGGTGATCGCTGAGTGTTCTGAGGCAGAAAAATGGGGCCGTTCCAGAGGACATTGACTTGGATATTTTTTTCCTTTTTTCGTTTGTTTGTTTTGTTTTTAGAAGCCTGGAATATCAATATTTTTTTGCACATTTGAAATAGCTTGTGGCGCAGGCTTGGCAATGGCAGCCTGAGCTTCAAACATATTAGTTTGCTGGGAGAGAAGAATCACCAGGGACAGTCTCCAAACACAAGCGGGAACAGCAGCACAGTCCTGTTCATCATTTGAAAGCTGCTATTGTTTGAACTTGAATAACTTTAAACAGGTTAAACTCATATTTAGAATGAAACAGTTGTCTTGTAGGCCTTCTCTGTTTGCAGGTTAGAATATTTGTCAGCCGCTCTCCAGGGAAAATGTTGTGAGGTTCAGGTAAAGAAAGACGGTCCCTGCAGTCATTTATCAGTTGGAAGCTACACCCAGCAGGCCGCAACTGGCGTCACTCATCAGCACCGTTCCTGACACATTAACATATGTGGAAGCAGGCACACACACACACACACACACACACACACACACAGTAAATACCACACATAATAAGCATGTGTACACTGGTGTAATGAGTGACTCTTGCTCTGCATGTCCTTAATCTGCAACCACCAGGCCAGCACAGAGGGGGCACAGTAAAGTACAAGCAGCCTGCAGTGAGCTGAGCCAAAATAAAAAGCCAAGTGGCTCACTAAACCCGTCAGGGGCTCTTAAAAGGCACGCACTGCTTCTCCCTTGTCCGTCCAGCAGCCCTACGGGAGGTTTATAAAACGCCGCCCTGCAAAACTAAACTCGAATGCATCGGTCCAGCCTTCCGGAACAGGCGTTTTCACAAAGTGTAAACTATTGGAAACAAATGCCGTCTTAAATGTGTTCAAAAGAAACCTGATCCTCAGAGACACTTTACAGGTGGCCGGGGGTGTGTCAGATGTAGACAGCCCTCCCCAACACACACACACACACACACACACACACACACACACACACACAGACACATTCCTAAATTGCTAACAGGGGACTGTCACCCTTTACTATAGGTGAGTAAGTGAGGACTTCTGCTTTTTGGTCATTTTTTAAAAAAAAAACAAAGACAGAACAGACATGTTACTTTTAACATCTTTTTTTTTAAAATAATACTAATACTTAATATTTCAACACATTTTATATTTTCTTGTTTTTTTCTGTTGTTTTTATTGCATATTTTTGCACATGTCCTGCCCTCAACCTTATTTTTCCTTCATCTTTTTTTTTCTTACACACCATGAGACTGTGAGAAATGTTATTTCAATCTCTGTGTGTCTTGTACATGTGGAAAATTGACAATAAAGTCGACTCTGACTTTGTTTTTGACACACACACATCACTTCTGGTTTTTCCGTTCTATATGAGGCTCTAGTCAACCAACCTCTTCCCCTTGGCCAGTGTGTGTTGACAGACTACTGTCTCTGTGTGTGTGTGTGTGTGTGTGCGTGTGTGTGTGTGTGTGCGTGTGTGTACTATTGCATCAACATTCAATACAATTGTTTACTTCCTAATATACAAGAAAAATGTGAACACATATGCTTATAGCAGCATAAAAATAGATATGGCTCACCAATTTACTTTGTTTATCTATAAAAATCACTACTTTAAACAGCACTCAGTAACATCCACTTAATCCAATTTGCCAAAACCCATTTGCAACTTTAAAGTAATTAATGCATTAACACTGCGCTTGAGGAGTTAATTTGCATAATGCAAATGTGCTTCTAAACATTTAAGGACAACTGCAAATCAAATATTTAGATCCTGCTGACAACATGCTGAATTTAAACCAGCTTTTATTTTTTTAAGATGAACGCTGTTTCAGTCAAACTTTATCGTCTTGCGTTCTTGGACAAAACTTGCTGAGCTTTTTTTGGTGATAAACATCAGGCGGGTTTTATGTCCTCTTAAGTCTCCTATATTTCAACCGTTTGCCAGACTTCCGAAAGGATTTCCCTCACTGTCACAAGCACATGTGCTCGGCTCTAGTAAAATAAGCACTCTGGCCATAAACTTGCCAATGAGCTGTCCCCAAATAACCACATCTGTCAGCTCAACTTAAACAGGCCCTAAAGAGTCACTTTTAAAGATGAAGGGACCTCGCCGGCTGCACATAGACTCAGTAGGACACAATTCTTATCTTTGCTATGAAACAAAAGAAAAGCACATATCATGATAAACATTTGTGTGATGCTCAATGGGAAAATTATTCTTCTGGAACTAATTAGCAAATTATTCTTAAGGTTCCTTTTTCAAAATACAACAGGTAGTTCTTTAACTAAAAAATAAATAAATCCTGATTTAAGGTGCTTTCTAATTCGATCCATAATGTTTTAATTGTTAAACCATACACTCATGCAACATTCTCTCTAATTACCTTGGTACTAGAACTGACTCTTTTTATGGCCAGCCAAGTTAAATTTAAACCATCACCCACTTGCACACAACTTGAGCTCATAGGCAGTTCTGCATCTCACCTCATAACAGTAAAGCCCGGGACAATAAAGTGATTGCTGGTCTCAAATTTAGGCCGTGCAGTTGCAGCGTCTCAGGAGTGATTTAAACACAGCTGCTGTGAGATGAGTTGAGACCTTGTACGCATGCAGGGGAGAAGAGATTTGTATAAGTGTGTTGTAAAGCAAAAGGGGGGGGTGTTGTTGTACCTGGCCACGCTGTGTTTCCTTGTTCCCACGCTCCTCTCTGTGCTGTGCTCAACCCCTCCACTCCATGTACCCGATCCCCTGCCTCCCGAGCACACTGACTGTACCTCCTCTGAAATTGTGGAAACAAAATGTCCTCCTAAAACTAAGGTTTAAAGGTTGCTGACGAGGGAGGAGAGGGCGGATGAAAGAGCGCACGGGGACTGGGGGGGTTGCTGTCAGCATATCCTAGATAAGTTTAAGACGTCAACTTTAAGAAGAAGCTTCAAAATGAGCCTTAAGATGAGGCATTGTCTGGTAAAATAACGGTAGTCGGTGTATTACTAGCTGCACCTGAAAGACAGGCGAGGAGCCAGACACACTTTTTCATGGTTCAAATAAAATGAAAAAAAAAGAGGATAAAATAAAAACTTGGATCATAGTGAAATGCCGTCTGTTCTGGATATAATCAATAGCGAAAGAAGAATCCAGTTCAGGGTTGTCTCTCATATTTCAATCCCTGCTCTTCTGTGATCAATAAAAGTGAGCTGAAATCAAAGCGGGCCCTCTTTACTATTGTCTATTCAACGTTAGCAGACAAAGACTGAGGAGCCTTTGATCGCCCTGTCTGCAGGGCCCACAGCTAAACACAGACCCCATCCTCCCACTCCCACCCACCACCTCCAGGTGAGCAGTCTGTGTGTGTGTGTGTGTGTGTCTGTGTGTGTGTGAAGGCTAACCAACATGTTTTTCACACATATACGAGCACACACCAAACAAAAGCACTTTTTATAGGAATCACAGGGAGGGAAGCTATAAGGTTGTGTTGTCAGCTGGCAGGTCATCACACGAGTTGCTGGCCACTGTGTTACACTGTGTTATTGTGTGTTATGTTGTAGTATTTCCTTAAGTTCTGATGTACTGTATTCAGTGAACAGTTGTGTTCTCAGCCCTGTTTCCTAAAAAAAAATACATTTCCAAACAACAAAACTGCATTTTCCATTACTTTTTGAAACTTCTATCACAGATTAAACATGTGGTTAACGTTTGGTTTTGGCAAAAAAAACTGCTTGGTTAGATTGAGGAAAATATCATGGTTCCAGGTAAAAGAATTAAGTTTGTTATGTCACTTCAGTTATGCTTGTTAATTGTGTTACTTAAATAAGTTCTTCGACCCAATTTATCCACAACATCGCCCTCCCTACGCAGACTTTGTCCTGCCTTATACTACTTCGACTGACTTACATATTGGTGCTGTTTGAAATGAGATGCAAAAAGCACAAAATGCAGAGTGATAAAATGCGAAATGACTTTGGTGTGTTATTCGTTCGCCATTGGGGATACCAGGTGTTGTGCATGAACGGGTCAAACAAACCAGATTTTCACCGAGGAGACCACCGTGTGTCCTGTATCAAAGCAGAATTCAACGATGCCTTATTTACGTTGATACTTACGTTGATCCACCCGACCTTCTCCCTACGCACATTTTGATTAGGTTTCTAGATTTTTTCTCTTCCGCCTTGTCCTCTTGGGATTTATCTGTCATCCTCGGTTTTACCTTTTTGTTCCCACCATGTCTATTTCTGTTTTATTCTCTTTTGTCCTTTTTAGGTTTGTATTTTTTCCCCCTTTCCATTATCATCTCTTTTGTCTACTTCTTCCTGTCTTCATGTCCTCTTCCATGGCTCTCTTTCTCCTCAGTTGTTCTTTTCTGTCCGTCCTCCACGCGTTTTTCCTGCAACCTTGTGTTGCGTCCCTTCAGTTTTGTTCTTTTCTGTCTCTTACAAATGTCTTTTGTTCTGTTGTTCTTTTGTTCTCACCATTTTTTTGTCCTCTTCAATCTTTCACGGTCTTATGTTGTGTTTTTGTTCGATATTTCTACTTCTTCTGTCCTGTCCTGTCCTCTTCTGTTTTGCCATCTTGTCCACGGCGTCCTCTGTGTCTCGTTCTGTGCTGTCCCTCTAGTGTTTTCTGTCCTGAATTTGTTCTGTCTTCTAATTTATTTATTTTTTTACTTCTCTTATTTTGTTATTTCCTGTCTCCCTCTGTTTTGTTACCTTCTCTCCTGTTCACTTCAAATTTGTCTTTCCGTTGCCATGTCCTCTTATGTTTTGTCCACTCCTGACTTCTTCTATCAAGCCATAATAATTTCAGCCTTCGTCCTTTCCTCCTGTTCTGTCTCCTTGCTTTGGTTATGTCCTTTTCTGTTTGTTCTTTAATGTCCTCTGAGGCTATACTGTTCTCTATTTCTATACTGTCCTCTTACAACTTGTCGCCTGTCCTTCTGTCCTGTTCTCTTCTATTTGTCCTTGTCCTTCTTCTTCTTTCCTGTTTCCTCCCGTTTTGTCTCCTTGTTCCTGTCATTCCACCATCTGTTTTGCTCTCTTTTGTCTCTTCCTCTTATAATATGTCTCCTTCTGTCTTGTCCTCTTCCATCTCTTCCTGTCCTGTCCACATCTCTTCTCCGCCGCTCTACTGTGATGATGTGTGTTCTCTGACAGCTCAGAGGAGACACCAAAGCAGCAGGACCCTTCGACTAAACGACAGACAGCCCTGCTGGAGCCTCCTGTGTCAGAGGAGGGGAGCGGAGGATCTGCTTGGGTTGAACACAAACACAATCTTACGATGACAGCCCACATCAGCACACTGAAGATGAGCTTATCACATGGAGGTGCACGCAGGTGCAGATTAAAACCGATGCTCTCTCCATCTGGCCGCATGAGTGCATCACCACTGAGTAAAGGCATGCTGTACGTGTTGATGCAAACACTCTCTGAGTGTTTAAAAGCCCACTGACTGTCTTGATTAAGAGGTGAGGTGCAGGGGAAAGGTAGGAGTCTGTGTTTATGTGTGTTTCTGTCAGTGATGGGAGACATTCACATTTTAAAAGTTTAAAGGCATTGACACACCCGGAGCATTCTTTAATGTCATTAATTGGCCCAAATAAAAACACAAAATGTATTATAGGTGAAATATACTTAAGGAATCAAAGGTAAAACTATGAATTATTAAAATTAGTACTAATTTTGCACAACAATGCCCCTGTGACTGATATAATATTAAAACATTATTAGATGGTTAATACTGATGCCAGCAGCCTTTTATTGCTGCTGCTTTGATGTGATTGCCAACCCATGGGTCAGCCCCCCAGCTCCCCTCCAATTGGTCACAAGATAAAATTGAGTTTATTAATGGGAGAGAAAAAAAGCGGGGGAAATAATTTTGCTACACAATATTGTATTATTTTTTTATACTTTAATATACTTTAATCTTGTAATAATGTCTCCTGGTATGACTGCTGACAACTCATACTGTATGTTTTATTCCACTGCATGGACCTGACTTAACTCAGTTTTAGTACTGCATCAATGTTGGCACTGTCTGTTGTATAGCGTAGTTTTGCAGGTTGCCATTTATCCTCCCTTTAATCTGGAGATTTTGTACAGGATGACCTACGTCATGCTAGTGACGATTCTCTCAATCCCAATCACTGGTCTGCATAGTTTTAACTCCACTTGGTTCAGTTCAATTGGAACCTTGACCATGGTGGGACCAAAATAAGTAGCAGCTTCTTTTCATAACTTCTGCTAATGGAAAACTAAAAAAGAGCGAGTTGAGTTTTAGTAGAGTCGTGTTGTTGCAAAAGACATCTTGGACACTGCTTTGTTTGAAAGGGGCCACAAGGCAAACATTTTAGTAATTCTTGTTATAATCTTATTATGTGTTTTCTATGAAGGATTTTAATCTGAACAGTAAATGCTAACTAGCTGTCAGATATTGGAGTAAAAAGCATAAATCTTCCTCTGAAATATGGTGGAATTAAGGTATAAAAAAAGATGAAAATACTCAAAACGTACCTCACTTAAGTAGAGTATTTAATGTGTACTTAGTCACTTACCACCACTGCTCTTTGTGTATTTGCATGTGAGTTTAGTTTTCAGTTTCAGTTAATGCTCGTGTGCTGTTGCATTGCAGACCACATGATATGATACCCAAAACTCTTAATTAACACCGTAGTCTGTGCTCCGTTACCATGACCACTAAAGGTAACGCTCACCAGCCTGCCAGCTTGTTTGCAACTTGTTCTTTAACTTGCTCAACTGCCACATTCCTGTGCGTGTTTGTGGGAACACACATGTGCGAGTGTCTGTTTGCTCTGTAAGCTTGTTAAATGTTCTGTCACAGAGGAGTGGAGAACACAAATAGACAGAAAGACCAAATTAAAATCATGTATGTTTCCTTTCACAACCTGGTTTAGAAAAGGTAGAATGACGTTTTATCAAAGAACGCCACAAACAGAAATGTTTAGAAAGTCACGTCCACACAGCGAGAGGGGACTGTTTTTATTCATTATTTATGAAACGTGCCGCCAGGTCTAATAAACACTGAGATGTTATTCAGATGCCTCAAAATTAATAGACGTCGTGAACTTTATAACATTCCTCTGTCGCGTTGTTGTGTAAGTCAGAGTCGATGTTGGGCGCAGAATAAGAATCATATGCATTTATGCAAGTGAACAAACATGAGGCTGAAAGTGTGTTTTGTGAATTTGTTTAAAGGCCAATATTAGCATATAGCGACAGACAGGCCTGAGTCCTGACTTCCATTCAAAATCCCCAGCCCACACTGGGTTCTCTAGTGTCAGTCAATCACTGCACACCTCTGAAATTGAATGGAGGCAGACATGAAATGAACCTTTAACACCTGGGTGAAAGGTTGTAACCTTTCAGCCAGTAGCTCTTCCTGTGTTGTGGTAGCCGAGGGGCCTCGGTGAGCAAAAAAGGGAAATAAGAAAATAAGAAAAGTTAAGAACTCAGAGGCAGAGCAAGTTTTCCTCTCTCTATACGCCTAACCTTTAAGCCGAGTGCCCCCCCGTGACTCTTGGATTCCTGATTAGTTTACAGTATACTCCCAAATCAGCATAATAAAGCGTGTGATGAGGCTGATGAGATCTAACAGTCTGCTCTTGTTTACCCCGCCGCAGCACCAGCTCCTTCTCTGCATGTGTGTGTGTCTGACCCCGAGGCACCGAGTCACTTGATGCGCCTTGCATCTCTCTGTAACAAACATTTACACGCACACACATACACACACACCCACACAACCCCCCCACTGGTAGAAATCCTAGTTGTGCTGCCGGATCTCAGCGGAGGCCGGGAATCCACATCCCCTTTAGGCTAGTCCTGGGGTGCATTTACTCCACACACACACGCACAGAAACAAACACAAGCACATAAATACATGCATGTGCACACACACAGACACACGCTATATCTTAATGAGAGAAGGAGATGGTACTATGAAGGCGACAGCAGAATGAAACCTACTCACCAAGGACTGACCTGTGGTTCAGGGGCGGCAGCAGCTCGGCGGGGAGCTCCTCTCCCAGCGCTGATCAGAGGGCTGCACCGCCGAGGCTGCTCACGCTGACGGCGCTGGAAAAACCAACTGATTAAACGCCACTGTCGCCTCAGCTCAGCTGCTATATGGAAAGAAAGCTTCCTCTCTTTTATATTTTTTTTCACTCACTGTTTGTTTGTCAGTCTCCTTTGTTTTCTTTGTCCTCTGCCGAGACAGCGGTGCCGGTGGATTGGAGCTGTGAGCGTGAGGGATTTGTGCGTAATTAGCTGAAACGCTCACCCAAGCAAGCACAAAAAGTTAAATTTTAAACTTTTTGAACTATGCTCCTTTTTAACGGTATTTCACTGACACTCTGCTTCACTTCCAAGATCAAAACCTTGCTTCATGGTAGAAATATATTTTATTTGAGTCTTTGGAGTACGTGGACAGCAAAACAGCGCTGCCAACTTGCAAGTTCCATTAACAAGTTGTGCAAACTTAGAATTGTGCAAAGTGTGTGCATGAAAAAGAGTCACGACTGTGAAAATATATGAATGTATTGATGAAATGTTAACAGAGTGGCAGACAGTAATTGGATCTGCTGACCACGGTTTTAAAATAGTGTAATCCCACCCTGTCCATAAAGTACTGCTATAGAGGCTCTTTTGACTGTTGGTTTGACAGAGAAGCTGAGTGACTCACTGAAACAAAATGTTCAAATGTGCTGTATGGGGCCATATGATGGCTTTAGTGATATTCTGTTTTTAGTTAGGGTTTAAAATTAAATTTGCAAAGCTTTCATTTCTAAAAAATAATAATAATACAGATTGCTTGAAAATTTTTGAATTTATTGAAACATCAAGCAGCTAAATGACAAAATGAGCCAGTTTACAATTCAAAAAGCTCAAACGAGGCATGAGAGTTGGTCCACAGGAGAAGACAATAAAGCTTTGGGTCAGAGGTTGAGGGCGGCAGGGGATCGCCTGCCTTCCACACCTCTCCATCAGTCGCCAATTCACAGTTCTCTGGACCACAGAATAGGGATTCTCTGTCTGTGTTTGACCATATAAGGTGCGGATGTAACATTGTTGAATGTGGAGACATTCTGGCACAAATGAAGGGTTAGAAGACTCTGCCCATTATCTGTGCCCTCTGGCCTAGTTGGGCGAGTCATCCAAGGATGGGCAGCGACTCTGCCAGCCCCAGGCCAGACTTCGCTGACTGCCAGCCCCCTCGTGCCACATGTACACTGTCAGCAAGCCTGCGTCTCAGCAAAGCTGTGTGAGTGCAAAAAGCTTGTCTTGTCATAGAAGCATACAGTAAAATCATAATTGTATTTTTTTTTTAGTTTAAAAAGTATTAAATAGTGTGATATGACTTGCACAATGGGTTTCTGAGGCCAGTGTTCAGTCCTCTGCCCTCCACCCTCCTCTACCTCTCGCCCTTGACTGCCACAGTTTGGCCGGGGGCTCTCTGGCCAGAGTTAACAGATCATGGAAGGGCTGGAAGAAAGACAGGACCGGGGCAAGCTCACTGCCATGCCCTTGAATGACAGAGAGCTGCTCTAACAGACAGACAATAGCCACCTTGTATATCCAGCCAAGTCAACTTTTCATTTATCTTCCCCAGTTTTGTCTGCTTTTTTTATAATTTGAAAGTTAGCCCCTCTCATTTCAAAGTCACTGTCCACCCTTTGCCCCTGCAGTGACAGCCAGGAGAGAAGTGAATATCTCGAGGCAAGTGAGAGGGAAACTGAGCCGTATCTCATCTGGGCCCACCGGCAGCAGAGGGAAGGAAAGAAGGAATAAGGGAGGAAAAGGGAAGGTGAAAGAAAACAACAACTGGGCAGGGGCAGCTTCGGCAGGGTAGGGAAGCAATGGCTGGCAGCACAAAGAATGGTTCTCCTTCTGTTTTTCAGCTCCATTAATATCTGAGCTCCAGCCTGCATGTATCCTCATTCATTATTCATGAACAGACCAGGAAAGAACGCAAGCGGGGAGGAAGGTGGGAAAGCAAAGGCCAGAGATAGTTCCAATCAGTCCTGGTTTAAATGACACTGAGTGACAGAGCCTGGGGTTTTATGGCTCACTGTTCAAATGAGACACTGCGCCGTGGTAAAAGGTCTACACCGGCCCGCCGTTAATGACCAGCAGGACGTATTAAAGGCTGCACCACTCGTATAGCTGGCTGCCACACTGGGTAGCAAATTTGCCCAAACTAACTTATCATGGTTGTACACTGCAGCGCCGTGTGAACACTATCACATAGTCTACTAACCTGAACATGACCTGAGCTAAGAGCAGCTGGATACATTTTGAAGGCTTGCAAAAAGGGCCTTTAATTTATGTTGCCGTTTTCACGTATCAGACCATTTGGGCTATTTGAATATGTGTTTGCATACTCTCCACCCCCTCCCCCAGTCTGCTCAACAGACCTACTGTACATGACTCTCAAAGTCTGGTAATGTCATATTTTGTTCTGATCATGACATCTCAATGAAAAGGCCAAAACTAACAATGTGTAAATCCCACTAACAAGTATTGTTCAGACAAAGCCTCATTTTCTTCTGTGCCACAGATTGTCCATCCATCCGTTATTGTCCACACACTGATGAAGGTGCACTGTGTAATGCCTAGTCACACTCTCAAAACAAATAGGGGGCAGCTTTTTACTAAGTATGTGTTCAGTAAAACATGAATAATAAACATTGCAATGTCCTCAAAAATGTATAGCAAACTTCCACAGCTTCTAACCTTGTCCCGCCTCATAACAGAAACACCAAATGGTAACAATATAGTGAACTTTCTGGTTTTGCTTGTTTAGCATGTGACTAAAACATAACCGGAACTAAATCGGTTAAAAAAAAAACAAGACATTTTTTGGTGTAACGCTCCCCTGGGTTTTAAGAAGTTAAATATATTGTACATTGTACTGTTTCCAATTGAATATGTGTCACAAAAGATTAGCAAAATATTATTATAAAGGTATTATTATACCTTTTTTATTTTTATTTTTTAGAATCAGTGTTATATTTTTTAAAAAAAAGCCAATTACTAACTAACAGCAGGTTAAGAATATGCAAATATTTAAAAATGTTTCAGTCTAAAATTCTGGCCATATTTGCACCTTTAAAACCACATAAATGAAACACGTGTGCACCAGATGACATTTTCACTCTGCAGGATAAACATGCACTGTAGTTTATTTTGAATTGATCATTCTGCTACTGAAAATACTTGCTGGAATACCAAATGTATTTATCCACTGCTGAAAATAATCCCAAACAAATGCACTATTTACTCCTTTTTTTGGAGGAAAGCTGTAAACAGGATGGGAGGTTTCTGGCACAAGGAGGATTTATTGTGAGACTAATGCTTTGTGCTTTCATCATGAAACACATTACAAACATTTAAAACAGTACCTACAACAAGCTGAAAAGCACTGGTCGGACAATAAAGTTGTTCTACATGCTATGAATGTTGCCAGAGTTATAACCTTTTCAGAAATGCTTAAAACAACAGTGCCCAGCTGTTGTTTTTTAAAAAATGATTTAGTCTTTCAAAGTATATATTTGTAACTTGATGAGGAACAAAAGCAATAAAGGTGTGTAGGAATAAGGGATTTTGAAAGTAGTGAGACATGGACAATAACGATTGTTGGTTTTAGTCTTTTAATTATATTTTAATTATATAATATTATTAATACATTTATTGTCAAAAAGGAAAATATGAAATATCACAGGCTCACACATTAACATTCATGTTGATCTACAAATCCCTGAACTATCCTTAAACTACATTATTAACAAACATATCACTTGTACAAAATGTACTGTTTTATTCTTTGGGAAGTGAAACACTAAATCAGCTCTGTGCCAGTATTCTGTATTAAACCGCATTTTGTGCTGTTAATATTGATACAATTCCTTTCTGCCTTTGTGTGCTTAAACATTCTTGAATTGAACTGAATTTGATGCTTAGTCAGATCAGTGAAACCACTGTCCCTCAGGCGCCGATGTCACTTTAAAAATGCCACACGCCTACTAGGATCATTGTTCAGAGATTAGTGAACAAAAATGAAAACAAGCCTTCAATGAATATGTTACAGTAAAAGGGAATTTTTAAGCAGAATGTATAGTAAGCATTTTGCAAAAGACTCAAAAATATTTTATCATCTCATGGGGCATCTGGTGAGTATGCCTTCACTGTCTGTGTGTGTGTGTGTGTGTGTGTGTGTGTCTATGTGTGTGTATGTGTGTGTGTTTTCCTGAAGTCTCAGAAATGGTAATGCCCTTAACCCCAATGCAGGGAAGACTTAACAGTTGGTATTGACTTTGTGAACATTTACCATTGAGGATTCAGACTATTCAATTCTATTTCAACTGAGGGCTGCAGACGGAGAGGGAGGAAGTCCCTAGGCTCCATGTTGCTCACACACAAACACATATACACAAGCACACAGCCGCACACACACTCAGACTGCGTGTTGAATGTGTTATTCTCCAGTGATATCGACTCAATCGGATTTTAACCCCTCTCTGCTGGAGCCGTACAGAGACAAACGCTCTCAACATAACAAAGGCTGTGTGTGTGTGTGTGTGTGTGTGTGTGTGTGTGTGTGTGTGTGTGTGTGTGTTCTTCCTGTATGTGTGTACTTTTGGATTGCTGTTTCATACGTGTATCCCTTTGAATAGCCGCCACACAGGGGAGTACAAATGTGTCACTTCCGTCAACGTAAATCAAAATAAAACTACAATCTTTATTTTTAAACCTTGAAATTCACTCAGTCTTTAAAGGAATGGTTCAAGATTTTGGGGAAACATGTGTATTTGTTTGCTGGTGACATGTTTCATGAAAATATTGAGACCACTCTCATATAAATATACAAGTACAGTGATAGCTTGCGGTTTAGGACGGGGCTAATTCCGGTAACAAAATCGTTCCTTCTGAAAGTTACATCACTGATGCTTGAAATGTTTGAGTTTGTATAATCTGTTCTTGAATGCACTGTGCTCCAGAGGCAGGGTCCCATTCATTCCTATGAAAACTGGGGGAATTGTTTTTTACTTCCATGTATAGAGTTACCCTGCTCTTCTATGATAAAGTTATTTAATCTTCCAGACTTTCCACATGTTATTGAACCATATGGATCAAATTCTGATCAGTCATTTCTCCGGGGGACCCAATTTCGTCACATAATGGACCCTGAAGTTGTAATTCCATGTTTTGTTTCCCGCTATGTGAAATTGAATTCAATGCCTGGCATTATCCCCTGCATCGAGCAATAGAGAGCTAGCTATACCGCGCACGCTGTTCACTTAATCAGGTTCTCCCCTCAAAACACGACTCACTGTGTACATAATTCATTACTAATTAATATGTCCCTCTAAAGCTCAAGAGCTTGCACTCGACACTGCATTTTATTGTGTCCCTAACAATACACCCGCCAAGTGTGAAGTCAATAGAATTAACAATTGTCAAAAAAAATCAAAGGACAAACAGACAGAGAGACAGAGTCTCCTTAGCTTAGCTCAGCTTAGCATAGCACAAACAAACACAACGAGGAACAGAGAAATATATATACAAGGAATACAATACAAGACACACAGAAGGAGTGTGACCTCTTTCTCCAGTCAGGACGCCCCTACTCCACTATCTCTACATAGCAGATATTTGATTATTGCTTTATTAATCTTCTGAATGTTGTGTACACCTTTAAAGAAACAAAATGCAGCATGGTAGTTAGTGACCTTGGATGCGTAACGACTCCGACAGGGGTCTGTCCGCAACGACTGCGTATCTACGCAGTCCGTCAACACCCACCGGATCCGTCTGTGTCGGAGCTGTTGCGGACAGCAGAGTCCCGAGGACGCACGAGATCTCGCGAATTCACGCCTAATCAATTGATATAACTGGAAGATAATCAACATCTCCTCGTTAATGACTGGAGACAAATCCAGCGACTCCGTCTTAACGAGCGCTAACGAGGTCGGCCGGCTTGTTAACGAGCCGGCCGACCTCGTTAGCGAACCCGAGGTATTTTATTTTGAAAATATACCGGTGTTTTATTTTGTGTCTGTGCAAGACTTCCTGTCCCGAACGATCTGCTCTGTGCTGAATTTATGCGTAGTGCTCCGTCGTCCGACAAAAATAGAAGCTCTGCGCAAGTGTTGCGAGGGCTGTCGGGTGGCCCTGCGTTGTCGGACTCATTACGCAGCGGATCTGCAGTCGGTGGAATCTCACACATTGATTATAATGGGTGCGTAACGGCTCCGACGACGGATCTGCAGCCGTTACGCATCCAGTGGAATCCAGGCGTTAAGAGTCGCTGGTTAGATGGATATGTTACCATTGGACAGACTCAGGCTTGCTGTTCCCCCCTGACTGATTCTCCAGATAAAACCTTTTATTTCACGAAATTTAAGAAATATCTGAGACATACACTGTGGATCTTCTGATCGGTCTAAAATTCCACCAGTGAGCAAAAAAGCCTATTTCTTAAAAGGTTTCCTTTAACGTTTGACTCCATGCAGTTATATAAATTTCGAAGCTCCTTTAACCATTCTTTGTTCATTCTTTTGCTCCTCTCACTTTTCTCCGAGTAGATTCTGTGATTTTCTGTCCTCAACCATTTTTCAGTCTCTGCCCTGTTCTTAAACCCTATATGCTCCTCTGAGGATTGATTCCACACTGCCACGCAGTATACCAGGACACCCCCCTTCAACCACCCACATCATTTATACATGTGAGCATTAGGACTTGTCACAGCCTCTCAGTCAGGCCCTTTATCAGCCCAGGCCATAGATTCTCATTAAACGGCTGAATCCCCAGTCCCTGACACTTTGGCCATCACACGTCCACTCTGCCATCTCTCCACCACTGACCATTTGTCCGATCCAACTGGACAGATAGTCGTAGAGCGACTGGGCTATTGTTTGCCTCTTAGAGTGCTGTGGTGGCATTTCCTCGCTGCTATCATCTCACTCTGGCAAACACACACTTTTAAGCAAAACACAAAAAATACCTCACATTCCGCAATTATTCAAAAATCCCATCCAGAGCCAAAACAAAGTGTATTGCATGTGCATCAGTGTATCTCTGCTTACTGTAACTTGACTGGACGATTGTCTAATCAGTTTAACCAGTGGTCAAACACGGTCAGGAGATAGCCAGCGCTATGTGGTCACTAGATAAGAGGCGATACTCCTCGAAGGACGGGCTAGCTGCCTCGTTAGTGCTGGGTCAGTGAACTGCCGTCCAGATTTCTAAATGGCCACTCAAAGCCCAGAACTGGATTTGTGTGAGTTGTGTGTGTGTGTGTGTGTGTGTGTGTGTGTGTGTGTGAGACCGGTGTAACTACGGTCTCTGTGGACTTTCTCACTGAAGGCTCACTGTTTACCACAGTGTCCCTCCGCATGTCATTGCAGGGGGGGAAATGTTTAATAGGGATGTTTGTATACCTGTGCTGCTGCTGACTTGAGATTAGAGTCAGGCCGCTGAGTTCTTTCCCCTTCTGCTGGGGATGCGCGCGCGCGCGCGCGCACACACACACACACACACACACACACACACAGGGGCTTTGTTGTAATATTGAAGCAGGTAAATATCAGCAGCATACAGTATTTAGTAGGCCTGAATAGAGGAGTCCTCACACTCTTCCAGCCCCTTGACCCTGTGTCTTTCTCTGTGTGCGCGCGCACACACACACACACACACACACACACACACACACACACACTCAGACACACACTTATCTGCAGCCCCTGACCCCACAACCAAAAGGCAATGAGGTCTGTACTGAGCTGCTGCTGGATTTGACTGGCAGTTCATGTGTCCACAGAGAGACAGTGCCTGTGTGTGTGTGTGTGTGTGTGTGTGTGTGTGTGTGTGTGTGCAAGCTATACAGGCCCAGTCTGGCAGGAGAAAGCGGAATCTCCTGGGAGGGCCGGATTTTGGGTCAGGAAGAGAGGAAAACAAGGGCGGAGGAAGAGAAGAGGGGTTGGAGAGAGAGATATACATGGAAGACATGGATCCGCGTTCATGTGAATGTGTGTGTGTGTGTGTGTGTGTGTGTGTGTGAAATGTAAAAAATGGATGCATCCTTCACCTCCTGCTGCATCAGGTATTTGTTTGGCGTTTGGGAATCTTTCTCACAGCCATACACAAACATATAGCATATGTATTTATGTGGGGTGAATCTGCGGTAGATTTTGATTTATACATTCATCTCCATGCTGTGTTTGTGTGTATATATATATTTGATATTATACATCAACATTTAATGGCAGCAGGAGGGCGGGAGCCACCACATTTTTTCACCTCGGTTTGAATGCACCAGATCTGTCACTACACGGGGGGTAGAGAGAATGTCATGGAGGAGGTATGTCTTTCTTCATCGTATCCATCCACATAGTATTTTAATTGGGTTTTCTCTCCTCCGAGGGAAAGAAAAGAGAGGGAGCAGAGGTGAGAGGTGGAATGAATCATGAAGGGATGAAGCGGGGGGGAGAAAACGTGCTGCTCTGGGTTTCCATCCTCACCTTGCGAGCTATGCCGTCTCACCATTGTGGCCCTCACAATGACGACACACCAACATACACTAATGCTCTTCAGCTGGCCCTCGGTGGTGTTGCATGGTGTTGTAATGTGTTTGTATCGAGCCTTATTGAACAATGGTGCAGCTGACATTCCTTCTGTGTAGGATAAGGCCGTCTCATAGAAACAGAATAATGCTGCTAAACCCAAACCGTCTCCCAGTGACTGTCAAACACTCTCTGAGCATTGGACAAACTGATTGAACCTAGGAAATGGGACAGAGAATGTGAGCCGATAGAGAGCATGTGTGGATTAAATGTGTGTGTGTGTGTGTGTGTGTGTGTGTGTGTGTGTGTGTGTGTATAAATATGGGCGTGAGCGTGCATGAGTGTGTGCGTGCGTTGTATGTTGATGGTTGATGTACAGGCCTGGAGGGCAAACGCTCTAGGCTGCTCTCGTTAAGAACCTGTCAGTCATCGGCAGAGAGGAACCAAAAGCAGTCCAAATCGCAACACTGAGCGTGTGTGTATGTGTGTGTACACGTGTTTGTGTGTGTATGAAATGCATTCAGCCACTTGGCTATTCCCAAAAACAAGCAAGGAGAGAAATATGTGTGGAAAAAAAAGAGGAACGTCTGTGTCGTAACATGAAGCCACACTGCCCTCCAGTGGTTTTAAGTTGCTTCACCATCAGTTTGTTGTGACACTCTGGAGGTGGAGGCTGACTTTGTTGATTAAGTAACACAACAAGAGGCTTACAAGTTCACTGTGTAGATTTGAGAACTGGAAGAAATGTTTTTTTTTTTTTTTTTTACAAAACTGAAAGATACAGCTTCATGTTAATAGTGTACCCAGAAGAGAGAATGCACAAATAAAGCTTGACAGTGTTACAGTGTTCACTAAAGAGTGCAGACAGGAAGGAAAAAGAGGAAGTGTAAAAGAGGTTGTTCTGACTCTAATCTCTAACACGCTTCACTGCCCTTCTGTTACATACATGTTGTCTCCATTTAGTTAAAGTAAGACTCTCATATAGCAGAAATCAAAGGCTAGTGTGATGGTATGTGTATGTGATGTATGTTTTATGGCGGGTTTTATGGTAAAATAACTTGAATACATGCCATTTTTATTGCTTAAGTGAGTAGCATTTTAAAAACGGCACTGGAATGATTCACCTTGCTGATTTCAGATGGTGTTTGTTACTGTAATTTAGACAGTACAAAGTGCCGGATATTCAGTAACCACCTACATCAAGTGCAGCCTTTAACATAAGTTGCCATTCGGAGCCTGCAAGATTTATATATCAATATAAAATTCTTTCTACATCTTTTTCTTTCTATTTCTGGGGCTAGATGTGTAATAAACACGCATCACTTTGAAAGAGATGAGTGCAACTTTTATGATTTTCATCATCTTTGACCCTGCTTTCTTCAGCCTTACTTTATCCCTTTCAAACAGAATAGGGATCATTGAGTTACGGCAGAAGTAAGAGAAAAACATAGACGCTTTTCTTGTCTGTTCTGCTGAAGACCTGAGACTGAAACTTTTAATTAAGATTTAATCTGTCTTTTTCAAGTTGGCTGACAACACATTACAAATTACAATTACAAATTATATTTATTTTTAATGGGCATTTTTAATCATGATAGCATTATAGGTAAAACACAACATAATTTCCACTGAATTAATTGTTGTTACTTTTTTACATCATTATCACAATGCCCACAAAGCATCTTTTTTAAAAAATCAAAGGTGTTTAAAACTTCTGTTAAGAGAACAACAAGCACATGTTGAAGACGGTGAATTGCAGAATGACACTATGTGAAACCTGTAACCCACATATAAAGTGTAGGTGCATGCTGCAAAGAGTGGAGGGAAAATTGCATGCATATGGGTGTAGCACTTACACGGGCATACACATGCATCGCTTTGCAATCCATTTTTATCACACCTCCCTGTGGTCACAGCTGTGACTGCACAGAGGAACTGACAGCACAGACTTCATTATACAGTCTGCAGCCTCCCTGCTATTTGTGAGAAGCTTTAGACATTTACAATGATCAGCAGGGGAGAGGAGAGAAGCGGTCATGAGAGGAGAAGGATACGAGAGAATAAGACAGGAGAGGAAGTGAGAAAAAACTTTTGAGCAACTACCCAAGATTGTAGAAATTGAAGAAGAAAAAAAAATAAATTGGGGAAGCTGTGACACAGTTTCTCATTCACTCCACACCCCCTTTCTCAACCCGTACATAAACATCCACAGCTTAAAATAGAGCCCAGAGATACTTCTACTGTTAACACCAACAATTATGTGAACTCTCTTCACGCAGTAGCTGGAAATCAGTAAAAACGACCTGCCGATGTGACATTTACATGAGCTGAGCAGGTTTCCGTTATACTTTTAGACTGATACATTTCAATTCTTTACACGCTCGTAATAGCTTTGGGAATGTACCTTAATCTAAGGTAAGATCAGCATTTCCCCCTGAAATCTTACCAAACAAAGGAAGTTCTTCATGTGGGAGGAAAGACAGTCTAGTTTCCCTTCACCTCACAGGTTTCTTTCTGATGGATGTGAAACAGGGAGCTTCTACACAAGAGCTCAAAACCTGTAGCATGGGTTAATAAAGGTCAAAAAGAAAATGAAAACGTGAATACTAAAATAATGTACGTTTTAGTTTGAAAGATTGTTTCTTTGTAATATAAGCTGATTCCCTTTGTGGATCATAGACTGAAGGCTATAAAATGTACGTAGTCTCTGTGACGTCACTTATCTGTTTTCTTTCGTTAGCTAGCTTGTTTCCTAGTTAGCCCGTGGGTGAAAAATTGAGGTGTTACGTTTTGCTAGTTAGCACTAGCGACAGGCTAATTTGCTACCTTGTTAAGCTATCCCTGTGCTTTTTTTGTTGCACTGGTTTCCATCCAAAAATTTCTCTGCGCATTTTGAAGATTCACATGACAAAAGCTTGATGGAAACACCAAAATTCTATAGAACTTTTTGAAAATGTGCGTTTTTTTGGCTTGAGGTGGTTTTTGTCTCTTTTGAAGATTAGTTAATGTATGACAGGTAATGCGCTAAACAAGAGATGGAAACAATTTTTCCAAATAAATTCTGACATAGCAAACATTTTACTCACATGACTGATCAGCTATTTCCGCTTTGCTGGTCAAGACGAGCTGACATGAAAGAACAATTCTAAGCTGCCCAATTGAATCTAATTCCTGAAGACTTCTCTCCATTTTCTTGCGGGGGTGGCCAAAGTTATCCGATTAGCAACCTCTTTCTTGTTTTTTTTTTCTCTCTTGCGCAATCTCTACTTCTTACTGTATACTGACCGATTAGCCTCCAGCAACACATTACACTGTTTATGCAGCTTTCTTTATTTGCAGTTTATTCTGTGATTGACTTTCTTCACCAACAACTTATTATCATGACTGTGCATCATTTTCCGTGTCAACTGTCACTGGTTAGTCTGTTATTGTCACCAGGGACTGCAGTCTGCAGTGCAATTCCATTATCATGAATAATTATCAAATGAAAGTTGTGTCTCTACACTCTTCGTAGATTCTCTCTCTCATCTGCCCACTCTTTCTCTCTCTCTCTCTATGTCTCTCACTCTCTCTTTGGCAAGTTGTTTAAATGATTTCAGTAAAGTCCCCAAGAAAGTTATTTTCACTTTTATGTCATAGAGGAGGAAAGTTTCTCTGTGCTTACATTAAATCTTAGCATAAGACGGGCAGGATTTTGTGACATGACAACTAGTTTGAAAGCCAGTCTTGGTCCAATCACAAACTTTAAGCATCCAATACACATACTTTACTCTGAGAACGGACTTTTCGGCTGTCTCGCAGTTAAACCTCAGAAATGAACAATATTTGCATATCCATAGTTTCTGGATTATGAAGGAGAAGGAGACGATTTTAAGACTTTGCAACTAGGATTTTTTTGTGGGGAAAAAAATATCAAGCACAACTTGTGACCCAGAGAAGAGTATTTTTAAATGTCTTAAAACATTTTAGTAGAATCCTAACAGAGGCAACTGGTCACCAAAGTTGGGCAATATGTGTTCGAACCCAGCTAGGAAGGAGAGTTGTTTTTTCAAAACTGAAACAACACAGACAAGAAATAATAATAATTTTGATGATCATGGAAAATTGTGGTCTTGAAGATATCAAGTGACTAATAGTATGAGACAGAACGTTACCCAAGCCACAAGTGTTGCAGTCCAATATAGACACACATACACAACACATACACACACTGGCACATGAACATCACATAGCAATGACATTTAACACAGTTATTGAATGTAAATGGCTAATTGAGACAACTGTGTATGAATCTTATTCATGATGAGAAACTTTTTCTTTTTTTTTTCAGAATTGGCTGATATAAATCAAATGTGTTAGCATGAAGCAAACAGACCACAGAGTTCCTGATAAAGTAGATACTGAGTCAAGCAGCATTACAGGGGCCGCAATGTTCTTGAGCACCGCCAAGAACATGCATTAGTTTCAGTCAGCTTTTTGGGGATCAATACTGTATCATTCTTTCTCTAGTGGCTTTTCTTTTCTATCTCCGCCAAATGACGTAAAACTAATACTCATATCCAACTATTTTTAAAGCGAAATGATCATAGTTTTAATTTAAGCTCAAAGCAAACAGTCTGACAGTGTTACAGGGAGATATAGTGGTTGGCTGACACTGTCCAGTGGCTGAGTCATCTGTCAGGCCATGTGACTTCTGTTTTCAATTTGTGGTTGGTTTGTTAAAAGACAGGGAGAGGCTCAAGTAGGCAACAGTGTGTCATTTTATTGTGTGAGTCAGACCAAAGAAAAAGTCTTTCATTCACTGTGTCAACTTGTGGTTGTTGTGGGGATGATAAAGACAAATACCAATTATGCCTTAAAGCCTTGTTTGTGCACTGAGTTTGAAATACTGTTTCAACATTATTAACAGACATTTATGTTCAATGACCAGTTTTTCCTTCAACTCCCTCTTGAAATTGAATCCACAATGACAGCTGTTTTTTCTTGGCATTTTTGTTGACTTTACAAGCGTTTTCTTTTATGAAAACCGGGCCAAAAGTCTTATGGATTAACATATGTTTAGCATATTTGTTATGGAATGATCTGTTACACTAAAGCAGGATTTATACTTTCTGCATCCATGTGTCCGATTCGGTCTGTGTGACATAAATGTAGGCATCCGCCCATGTCAATGGACCCTTATGTAGCCCAAAACAAAGTGACCATGCAGACATGTTTTGTGGTGCTCAAAGCGCCAAGAAAAAACATTTTAAAAATTTAACAGCAAGACATTTTCCAGAAAACATTTAAATTACGCAAGATGATCCACAGACCTTGTTGTGAGCAGTTTCATGCAGGAACTATACTAGAAAGAAAATAGTTCCTACATGAAACTGCTCACAACAAGGTCTGAGAATTGTTTTGAGTATTTGGGTCGTGATTTCCGGAAAGATTTATTGCTGTTAGATGTTTTGGGAGCATTGAGCACCACTGACACCAAGATAGACAACTCTACAGCCAATATCTCCAACACTCAGCAATTCACACCAACAATCTAGACTAATAAATAGTACACACTGTTGGACTGGACCGGCCGTTTGAGTATGTTGTAGGAAACTTTCGATCATAGCACTCAAAAATTGATGGCTGATGAAAATCTCTAGTAGGAGGTTTTCAGTTATTAGTAGATTGATATAATCACAAGAAAAGATGTGTGGTGGATAAACAGTTTCCTGGGGAAACCCTGGCTATAAATAGTTGTTTTTTGTTTTTTTCATCTCGGTGGCATGCAAACAGCCAAGACCAGTAACCAGCAGCAGCAGAAGGGAACTTGTACTACTGTTTGGCCTAAAAAAGTGACTACACAAAATAAGATCAGGTCAGGTAAACCTGTATCTTGGGTATTACAGAGACAGAAATGAGTATAGTTACATAGAGAAAGGTAAAAAATAATAATCAAATACATATATAGGATGAATGAAGTAATATAGTATAACATAATGTGTAGCATAGTGCAGTAATGTAAATTATAATTAGGTATAGTATAGTATAAGCAAAAAATAGTGTAATATAGAGTATATATTATAGTAATAATAATAATAACAAATCATATAAATGCTAATTTCTGCTTACAAGCCGATGTTTAGCAGGTATAATGTTTATGATGTTCACAATCTCAGGTTAGCATGTTAACATTTGAACAAAATTTGCACTAAACACAAAGTACAGCTGTCACTGATGCGATGTTATCAGTTTTGCAGGTTTCTGGTCATAAATTGTTGGACCTAAAGATGGTGCTCAAGAAAATACACACCAAAGTCAGAAGCATTCATCCTCCTGAAGCAGTGTGAATGTCTGGCTTCTGTCAAACAGTTGTTGAGACATTTTAGTCTAGACCAAATTGGTGGACTGACCGATCAACACTGCCACAGAGCCACACTGATAGGGTGCCCTATGGGACGAGGGGTATAATCAGACTGGGGACATTTGTGGCATATCTCCTCATATCAAGTTATTGCTTTGCTGTAATTTCTCTAATAAGGGCATGAAAAATCCCCAAAATACTATGTAATACTGTAATAAGACTACAGCTCTTATGGTGCAGTGCAACACATCAGTGAGAGGGTAAAAATACAAATTCTACAAAATCTGGCAACCCTTTATCAACCACTTCAATAACATTGTTTAACCCTCTGGAGTCCATCTATTTATTGAAAATACACATGTTTTATTTACAATAATAACTTTATTTATATATGATATGTAGACAAGCTGAGAAAGCCAGTTGAAAGTGCAATCATAGGAGCTTTCACAGTGTGCCATTTATGTTTCTAGACCATTTTTAAAATGTGAATTTTCTTTCTACAATGAAAACTATTACTATTTTTAATCTATATGCAAATAGACTGTTTTGCAGTTTTATTATTTATTTATTTTTTCTGCTGTTTTTGTGTGTATAAATGGTTGAGTTTTTTTAAAAACAGAAGGTACATTTCCATAGAAACCTGTGTCTTTTGCTTGTATTTTGGGTTCCTGGCAGCTTTATACTTTGTTATTTAAAATAAAATGAAAAATCTGACTGATAGCCAAGTTTGTGTGGAGACAAAGGAGCCATGCATGTAAGGACAGACTGAAAGATGCTAAACAGAGACAGAAATGAATGCATAGGAAGTTGACAAATTTGAACCAAAATCTCCTGGACTTCATAGGTTTAATCCACAGTATAGCCTGGAATAAACATGATAAACAGCAATATTGACCTATGCCACATCCATTTACATTTTTTTCTCAAACTTTTTTCCTACTCTCTACTTGTTACTCATACATATATGACAATTCAAGTGTAAAATACTGATTATTTTTAATCTATTTTTTGTTGTCTTTTCTTCCTATTGTTCAACTATGTTTTACTCTGAAAATCCTCATAAAAGAGAGCACATAATACCAAAAGAAGAGTGAAAAGGACTACAATTCTAAAGCACCTTATGGCCCAGAGGCTTCAAAGGTCTTCCCATAAATGTATTTAAAGTGCCAGAAATGGGGAAGTTTTTTTTTTCTCCAGCGTGCACAAATTTGCTATGCAAATTTTATGGCAATCTGATAAGAATTTTATATTTATTTCATGCAAAGTTTGGCCTAATTGCAGTGAAAGAGAAAATATCTGGGGCCATGACTATCCTTATTTTAAAAAAACCCCACATATTGTCAATAATGAACCCTGTCACTGATTGTAGCCAGGCGTTTCCTCTTTCTACAGTATTGACACTCATTGAAGTCATTTCCTTTTTGACATTTGAACAATTAAGTTTTCTCTCCTGTGTTTATAGTTCTGTTACAGATGTTTCAAAATTAAGTAGAAAACATTGTTGTCTTCAATTAAATTAAGTAACATTAAGTATTATTCATTTCAATGTGTTGGCATTCTACTTTAGTCCAGTCTTTGAACACGATAATGACATTCTTAAAGAAGTTGTCATACTAACAGCATTTTACAGCCTCAATATATATTTAAAAATAGGCTGTCTGGCTTCGGAATATTTTTAGTTACATCATACCACAATGAAGCACTTTCATGCTTGTATTCTTTTCACAAGAGCACATGCAGTCAAATGGAGGTAGCAGCCAAAAGTGCAATCATGCTGCAATTTACCCTCCATTTCTGAATATACTGTCCATCTTTACAGTAAACAGGTAGTCGCTCTGTTTGGTGGATTTCTCCGTATTAAGGAAAATGTTATCCACTGTTGCTGAAATGTCGGTCTTGAGTTTAAGACACTGGAATTTTCTATCACACATGTCGATATTAGTCATACGTTTCTGCAGTAAGGAAGCACATTACTGATAATCTATGCGTATTACAATGAAGTCAGATCTGGCACACAAAGAGACAGTTGCGTGACTTGTCTGTGCTTTAGGACTCTCACCACAAAGAATGAATACAGTTTCATTTGGATCGCATTAACCAGATGCTGCTTGCTTAAGAGCCACTTCCTGATTACAAGAATCTATACTCTCAGAAGTGGAAATAACCAAATACCATGTGTTTCACCGGTCTAAGAGGAAATCCATATTTAGACCTTCATACTAAAAATGTGAGCTCTTTGTCGGAAACGCAGGACGTTACTATTGAGTTTCATGTTCCAACTTATTTCCACAGAAATATCCCATGACTTCAAAAGAAAGCAGCCATTGTGTAAATAGTTTATTCTCAGAATGAACACAAAAATTAGTCTAAGGTTTGATATGATCTAAACTATATTTAAAGGTTGATATCATCGCCGTCACAACATACAGACTTACAGCTTCATCCACTGTATTACTGCAGGTTTAAGTAAAAGTCTCTACCAGCTCTTTATCAAACTGTCTAAACTCAAATATGGGTCTGCTAGTTGCATGTATTATTTTCATATGACTGCATGAAATAGCTGACTGTGTTTCATCCACATTCATATCAGCTCACCACCCAGTGTGTGAGTCTCGCTCCCCGGAGAGTTTCTCTACTCCTCTCCTTCCTCTTTTATCCCCTATTTTCTTGTGTATGTAAACAGAAGTAAAGCATTTTGGGCTCCAAGGCAAAGCATAATGATCAAACACTGTGCACGATCAATGACTTTGAAGAGATCTAACATCCCTTATAAATGTATTTCACACAGAGGGAACAGCAGAAATGAAGAAATTCACTTCTGGAGCCAATGGCCAAATGTTTTCTCTCTTTAGACTGAAAAAAAAAAAAAACACAGAGCAAAGTTTAAGAAAGGAAAGGCGGCTTTTTTTTCCTCCTCGTACACTGCAATGCTATAGCTCCTCGTGAGTTTTTGATTACACGGCCGAGTGACTGTAGGCCTGTAAGCTTCAGAGCAGGGAGGAGTCAGCGAGAAAGAAGAGGAGCTGTGAGAAGTTTCACTAGTGTTTGTCTCGTGTCTCAGATGTAAAAATGTTCTCATTGTGTTGAATAGAAGCCAACCAGACAAAATACAGAAACCTGGAAGCCTCAGTGTGTGCATCGCCATTTTCTTTAATTTCTCTGTCTGTTGGTTTGGAGTCAAAGTGTGAATTTGATCACAGCCATGTATTTAGCATGTATCTGAAAGCCTGATATGTTTAAATCCAATCTTTGAGTAAAACAGGCTTCACCCTGTCTTTTAACTTCAACTTTTTTTTCATAAGTCAGAGGCTTTTCACACTAGAGCAAGTGCAGAATAGATGAGACTTCCTGTTCTTGGTTGCGTAGCTGAAATGAAGCTTCCTGTCACCAAACGTTAAGGTAAAGGCAGGCTCTCATGGTGTGACATCACCCCCGCTTGCTTGACTGAAGCTACAGGCGAGGTTTAGAGTTTGGGGAACAAGTCCAGGAAGCTGCGTCCACCGATAAGACAGAATACATATGTAGTTTAAAAAAACATTTTTTAGACTTCTCTTTTAGAATTTAGTTTAGAGTAGGGCACACAGCTCCGGTTTGCCGTGTGAATATCTAGACCCACACGGACTTTGCTGTATGGTGTGTGGCCGAACACACCCTAACTCCTGGATATGGCAGGTCTCTGTGGTCTCAAGATCCTGCTGCTCTGGGCTGGGATCATCAGTTTGGCCAACTGTAAGTAACTATCTTTGTGAAAAGAAATTGTGTTTTAGGAAGTTGTGTCCTCTTCTCTGCCATCTTAAAGCCTTCTAGAAAACAAAAGAAGTCTGTAAATGATGTGAAACATGAGTGATAGCCAACTGTAGGTGATGAGGTCTCTTATTCTAAACTCCTAACTTTGCTGTTTTTGAAATGTAGCATATGGTTGATCGCGTTTATGAGAAAAGGTGAAACACTTTCCATGCCTCAGATAGAGACATGAATCTGTCAGCGCAAATGTTTTTTTTTTTTTAAACTGGAAAACATCACCACACCAAATAAAATCATTTAAAGTAAAAAACTGAGGGCAGATATGACAAGCTACAGTATATCATGTCTTTGAGTTGCGCCTCCGTTTGTGCTACTTCACGTTTCTTAAACTTTCCAAGCCTAAGAACACAAGACATTACAGTGCACAGTTGTGATGTGAGAAGCTGAAAAGTGACAGGTTTGTGAGCCCCTTTGGCAAAAGAATAAACAGTTATGTTCAATCAAAGACTGCTGTTAATAAGACGACTCTCTTTAAAACGTGTTCGTTCTTTTGGTACAAAGCTGTGGGAATTTTTGCAATCATGTTTCTGTTCTGCTTTGACATTGTGTGATGGTGCGTGTGTGCGTGCGTGCGTGCGTGTGTGCATGCGTGCGTGCGTGTGTGTGTGTGTGCGTGCGTGCGTGCGCGTGCGTGCGTGTGTTTGTGCGTGTGTGTGGTGGATGAAGACGGGGGGGGGGGGGGGGGGTTAGGTCTGTCAGAGATGAGAGGATTTTAACGGGGTGTGTCCCTGCAAGCTCTTCACTTCAACCCTAGTGGCTGTGGGTGTTGTATATGATACGCATCTGTGTGTGTGTGTGTGTGTGTGTGTGTGTTTGTGGTTGCGTGTGCATGCATATGTGTGTTCAGTCAGACCCACCTTACTGCCTCTTGCATCACTCAGAGTTCTGCTACTGTTCAGCACATCAAATCATTTCTGCTATTTTCAGCTTTAGACGTCTGTACACATGAGCTGAAATAAACCCTTCACTCTATTTATTTCACTCTGCTGTCTTTAATGTCAGGCAGGGTCAGTGTTTGTCGTTTGTTTTTTAACATACAGTATTTCTCGGCTAGTGCGTGATGTAAGTCATCACGGTACCCCGCATACATTCACTTTTCCATTGATCGAGTATTGTTTTTTTATGATTAAGGTGAGACTCTACAGGCAACATATTTTTTCTTGCACTTGTCAGTTTTCAAATTTTAGACTATTTTACTTCCAGAACAGGTTTTCTTTCAAATAGTGGAAAGAAAACATCAAAAAAGGTGTCCATTTTAATACACTTTGTCTGTTTATGTGTATATATTTTTAGTAATTTCATCAAAAGTTTGCATTATATAATGCCGCATTTGCAAATATTTTAGAAAAAATGGTTACACAAAAAAATAGCCCTAATGTAAATAATCAGCCGGGGAAGTTCCATGATGGATCATTTTTATTTTTTACTTTTTATTTTTTAACCTAATTCACTTGTATGTATGTTTCCCCCTTACACCACTTGAGAGTGAATATTTTATAATAGCAGTGAGGATATGTTCAAATAGTTTTTTTCTAGTTATTCTAGTTATCTTAAAATGAATTACATTTAACAGGTGGTGGATATTAACTAAGTATACTTACTCTACTTGCTACTGAAGTACTCTACTTCAGAAGCATTCTGATGCACTTTACTTTATGGTACAACTGTACTTTACACTTATACGCCACTACATTTCAAAGGGAAATATAATACATTTCCTGTAATTACTTAGCAGATTAAGATTTTAAAAACCTTTAATGAGCATATAAAATACATAGCATTATTCTATCGTACATTTAACCACCCAACAGTATAAAAGAGTCAGCTTCGGCGGTGTAATATACTGCATCTGAGATCATTTAGCCTGAAAAGCATATAGGAGTACAGACTTCTACAGTTTGTAAATGGAATATTTATTCTGCTTGGTATTGCTTCTTTTACTCAGAGCTGGAAGAATTAATCAGATGCTTTACTGAAGTAAAAGTAGATATATTATAAGTCCTACATTAAAAGAAACCCACTTAAGTAAAAGTATCAGGTATTTCAAGTATCAAAATCATATAATAGTGTTTCTGCAGAAAAGTGGCCTGTGTGCGGGAAGATATGTATTAAATAGTGAATAATTGTGACATGCAGTATGTACTATATTGCTGAAAATGTAAGAAGAAGAGCTTAATTCTAATTCATAACTCTGCTCATGTTGTCCTTCGTTGCTACTTTTCCCTATTTGCTGCTAAAGATCAAGTGCACATCAAATTAATTTACTTTAACCAACTACATGAGATCAACTGTGGCCCTGCATCAAGATGCAGCATTTGTTCAGCTTTCTTTAGCGGCAGCAGGACAGAGTTGTGTGATCAAAATGTTGACCACTTCCGTGTTCCATTCTGAGTTGCCTTCATTTCCTGGCAGAGCAGAGCAGCAAGCAGACTGAGACAGAGCACAAGTAAATGACTTGAGAATTCATGATGAAAAAAAAGGGGAAGTGCAGTGTCTAAAATGAAGAAGTGAGGTCAGAAATGTTAAGCATGCTGCATGATTAAAGCTGTTTCTGGAAGGAAGGGGAGCGTGCCTGTCGATGCAAAATATGACAAGAAAGTAGATGCAGATAAAAGAAAAATGATGGTGAACAGTGATAGAGAGAAAAGTGATGCATGAGAAGCAGACACTGTCGGTTTCTTTACCACACGTCAGAAAAAGTAAATGGATTGAGGGACAGGTGTGTGTTGGGTCTTGTGTCTCAGATGTTAAAATGTTCTCATTGTGTTGAATAGAAGCCAACCAGACAGAATACAGAAACCTGGCAGCCTCAGTGTGTGCATCGCCATTTTCTTTAATTGATTGTCACTAAACTGTAACTGTTGTTGCATTTCTTCTCTATGCTCGCCCTTCCTCTACTTCTGCTCCTTTCTCTGTCAAACCTAAAAAAAACGCTAGACAAAACACATACATCCTCTGTTTGCTCTAGTTTGTGGGTGTAAAGTTTGTTGAGGCTGTGATTGCCCTAGAGGCTACAACAGGTTATTTTATACAGTCAATATTTTTTTTTAAATGGTCTCACTACAATGAAATGCGACAGTACCATGGGGGCTAACATCAGTTTAGGGACCCCAGTATGCAGAAATATTGAAGTAAAATAACACATTTGTACTGCATGACAAAAAAATGCATGTTTTTTTGCCTTGCGTTCCTATAGACAGTGTCACACTTACAGCTTGTATGGGCATAAAACTCTACTTTTGAATCATCAACACAAACATTTTTTTATTATTATTATTGTGAAAATATATTTTTATTCTGTATGATATTAGCATAAAATGGGCATGTCTGTGAAGACAAGACTCACTGGTACCAATAGAGCCCATTTTCATTCAAACATCTTAAGGTCAGAGCTCAAGGAAACCCTTTGAAAATGGGCAGGCCAACATTGGAGCTTTTTATTTATTTTTTTGCCCCTTTTCTGTCAAGATATTAAGATTTGGCAGTTACCTGTGTCTATTTTACATCTTTTAGATTAACATTTAGGGCTACACGGTGGTGTAGTGGTTAGCGCTCTCGCCTCACAGCAAGAGGGTCGTCGGTTCGCCTCCCGCCTGTGGCTCTTCTGTGTGGAGTTTGCATGTTCTCCCCGTGTCAGCGTGGGTTCTCACCGGGTTCTCCGGCTTCCTCCCACAGTCCAAAAACATGCACTTAGGTTTAATTGGTGACTCTAAATTGCCCGTAGGTGTGACTGAGAGTGTGATTGTCTGTCTCTATGTGTTAGCCCTGCGATAGTCTGGCGACCTGTCCAGGGTGTACCCCGCCTCTCGCCCAATGACAGCTGGGATCGGCTCCAGCCCCCCGCGACCCGATTGCGGTTAATGGTAATGAATGAATGAAAGATTAACATTTAGTAGCTTTACAACTGAGTCCACTGCAGCCTCTGAAGAAAAAAAAAAAGGTTGGCCGCCAGCCGCTAAATCATGGTTTTAAAAACTTAAGCTGTGGCTGAAACAAACTAGTTATGATGCAATGTGTATTCAGATCAAGTTTTCTCAACTGCTACTTGGAATATTTACAGAGCTCAGTTTGCATCTCTCAAACATTTTACTGAGACAAATCAGTCACCACAAAGTATAGAGCGGTGAAATGTCACTGCAGAGAGCATGCATCTCTGCTCGATATAGTGAAACAAAAGCGCGCCAAACCACATCCTGAGACTCATTGTTCAGCTGTCCCCCATCATCTCATCATCCACTGCTTACTGCTGTTATTTGAAAGAAAAAATGGACAAAACTGCTAAATTAATAAATACATTCTTAAAATCTGGGAGGTAGGCACATGGCCAAACTCAATTTACAAACATGTTGTTTTATTCCTTATTAGAATACTAAGTTAATCCTAATATAATATCAGTCTGAAAAGCAAAAATCAATTAAGATTTATAACAATGAAATATTATTTGAGACAATATTAGATGACACTGTTATTTCTAATTGCTACGAACGAGGATACAAAAGGGAAAGTCCGTTGTGAAAGTCTATTTGTGCTTCAATGTGAGGTAGCGATGTGTCAAAACTGAAACAAATGCTGTAAGTACAGGGAGGTTCTAGTTTTCAGTGCGAAGCAGGAAATCGTGGTTTGCCTTCTGAAATAGCAAGTCTGTTTCTTTGCTGCATTGTCATGGCAACCAGGTTGTACAGCGCTGTCTAATGCAGAACTTCAGATGAAAATGGTCGCTTTCCTCTTTTTGACCTGATAATGATTTGGCCCTGCAGGAATAGTTTCATCTGCCAGAGAAGTGGACGCTTTAATAAAACTTAACATAAAGAACACTAAAAGAAAAAAAAGGATTACTGTTGATTTTGTTCTTGTTGTTGTTTGTCTTTCTGCATATTATATGCACTACACTTTGTGACAAAAAGTTGCAACAATTTGCATTTTTTTCTCTTTCCAGGTCAAGTAACAACTGGACCAAACGGTGAGTTGCAAGTTACTTGAATTGTTGTTGTAGTGAACAAAATGTTTGATTCCAGTTATCACCTGTGTATTTTCTCCCATCAGCCTCTCACTGCCTCACACTCTCTTTACACTGCCTCTTCTCTTCAATGATTTGCCCTTCAAAAGGAAATATGCTCGATGCACAATGATTGACTGAAATATATTTTCTTTCTCTTGTTACGTTGTGTAGTTGACACTGGTCACTGTTTTAGTGACCTGGTTCACCCAAGGTTTAATGGCAGACACCAATAAACCTCAGGAGCTGAAAAATGAAGCCAGTATGAAAGTGACAAAAAGTGCAGTTCCTTAAATGACCACTTGAGGCTGGCTCCAAAAGTCACTCCCCGTAGACCCCATGTTAAAAGTCTCACCTTTATAGCTGAAATAAACATTTTTACCGCCTGTTACAAAGAACTTCTTTGGTCTCTATAATTAGCTTCTTTAACTTACTTTTACTTAGTTTAGATACTTTTTTGGAATCAGGATTATACCTGGGAAGATTGTCATATTCTGTTTGGCCTGATTTTTCTTTCCTTGGAACACAGATATTTCAACCTCACCTGCACGCACCCCAAACTCCACTTTTACTTCAGTAAACACCTTACCTGTCACCACCTCACCTCCACGCACCATGACAGCATCTACTGTCATGGCTAAAGGCACCTCAACAACTGCCCTCACACCTCCACCCACCTCTCCAGCTCTCACCTCAAACTCTTCAATTCAAGCACCTCAATTAACCAACATGTCTGGTAAAGTACTGTCCCCAGTTTACAGTTTACTGGAAACATTGCATTCAGCATGATATTGCTGATACACTATTGCATTATACATTATCTCAGGTAAGACTATTGGCAGGAAAGTTTTTCTACTTGAAGGTAACCTCCAGCATGCTCTCCATCTTACAGCCACTACTGCTCCTCCTGCAAGCACCTCACCCTCACCCACAGCTAAAAACAGCACTCAAACCCAGACTTCTCCTCCAATCACCACATCCAACACCACCGAAGGTTGGAGTTTTCTCCTTTACACGCCCTCCATTTGTTCTTATATAGGACTGTGCTTAGACTGTGTACACAAAAGGTAACGTATACTGTCGCTGCTGATGACGGAAGAAGTTAGTAAAATGCTGACTCATTCTTCACTTGCTAGTTGCTTTAGAGAAGTATTTTAATTTTATAAAGTAATAATTATAAGTATGTTTTATAATAATATATCCATATTTTGTTGTTTTCTTTTCTAATCTCATGTGAATGTGTTCTCCAGGCCCACAAGCCCCTCCACCTCCACAGTGTGAGTATAAGTATTGTTCATACATAAAGGGACAGTTCACCCCAAAATAAAAAAAATATTTTTTTTTCCTCTTACCTGTAACACAATTTATCAATCTAGATTGTTTTGGTGTGAGTTGCTGTCAAGTTTTGGAGATATCGGCCGTAGAAATGTCTGCTTCTCTTGAATATAATAGATCTAAATGGCAATGTGCTGCTGAAATAAATAGAATAAAATAATCAACAGCAATGTATTTTTCTGGAAATCGTGAGCCAGTTACTAAAAACAATCAACAGACCTTGTTGTGATCAGTTTCATGTAGGAACTGTTTCCTTTCTAGTATAGTTCCTGCGTGAAACTGCTCACAACAACATCTACAGATTATCTTGAGTAGCCAGGTCATGATTTCTGAAAGGAGACTTGTTGAGTGTTTGAAAAAAAAAAAATTGTGCTTTGAGCACCCTCAAGTGAAGTTCCATCTATTTTGTTCGAGAAAAGGCAGACATCTTTACATGAGATATGTCGAGCACTTGGTCCTACAATCTTGAGTGATAAATAGCACAACAGATAAGTGTCAAAATATGTATCTTGGATTTTAGAGTGAACTGTCCCTTAAATAAACTACTAATTGTATTGGTTTGTAATATTTCTCTACAATATAAGTCTCTCGTTTTAAGCAGATTTGTGCTGTGAGTGTTTGGATTCTAAGCAGCGCCTTCAACATCTACATGAACAAACAGTCTGAAATTAAAAAATGTAATCAGGTGGTCTGTATTCACTCTGAGATTTTATAACTGTTGATCTTTTGTCCAGGTTCTTACACTGTCACACCGATCAAGTTTGGCTTCCAGATTGAGATGAAGAAGAATTCAACCCCTGGCAACTACACCATAAACATCAGTGAAGTAGGACAACAAGGAGCTCGAACAACCTCCATTGTTCAGTTGAACAAAAAGTTAACACATGAAATCAAACACCTGAAGCCCTGTACTAAATATGAGCATGCCGTGAAATTGATTGATGGTGCTGGCGCATCCTGTAACAGCATTGACAATAAAACTACAACAACTGTAATGGGTGAGAAAATATAATTCATACTGTTAAATTTCAACTTTCTTTTAATTTAAGGAATCAGACTGACGGACAGATGTGTGTGTTTCATTTCACTTGTGTATTTCAGAGAAAGGTGACATTACTGATGGCAGCTGTATGCCTGGATACGTTTGTTACCGCAGTGACTGGGACATCAGGTCTTCTCTGTCAAAGCCAAATAATCTCTCACCGTGCAACAGTGACAAAACACAGTTCTGTATCAAACCTGGTCACAATGACACCTGCACAGATTTGACTACAACCTTCACCTCAGGACACTGTAATAATTCCTTCAGCCTCACCAAAGAGATCCCTGTTGGTATGTACAGTAGAGTCCTCATTGATTTTGTATTGCATGTAGTTTTTACCCTACTTCATCATGTTTAATGTATGTGCCATTCTCTTTTTTTGACAGATTTCTTAAATGCAAGTGAAATACGTCAGAGTCGTCCGGAAGGAATTCCTGCAAAAATAGAAGCAACATTTCCTCCAAACTGCAACAATCTGACCGCTGATTACACCTGTCAGGGTAGGTGGAAACACCAGGAGTGACCTGATCCCTCTGTCACCAACATTATAAAGTGATTGACATGAAAATAGGTCGAGACAACTTGACACATTAGATGCTCACACTGTAGTAAGACAAACAGAAATGATGATTGAAAAAGCCATTTGACTTAAAACTGAATCTGAATTGTCTTTTCAGTCTGTTGTCAATTTGCTTTGTGGACTATGAATCAGTTCTGAATGCTCCGTTTTGTACTTATTATTGCAATGTAAGTGTCCATATTTTAATCTAATCTTTAATGTTAAAGATTCCTTGTAGTCTCACATAGAGATTTATTTTATTTTTATTTATTTCTTTAACCCAATTTATTTCTTTAACCCAATCACAATCGTCATTGGCAGTGCTAATGCAGGCATGATGCCCTAACAGTCTACCTACAGTGAGTCAGACTATCATCTTTGTGTCTCCTCAGAAAAAGGCACATTCAATGACACCAAGCCAGAGTCTGAGCTGGAGCCCTTCACAGAGTACTCCTGTACTGGTCAGATCAAGAACAACAATGTCTCCATCAATAAGAACACCAAGGATATCAAATTCACGATAGACTGTGGTATGTTGATATTCACCTCAGTGCAAAAGACCAACAAGCTTGTATCTAATTAAAGCTCCAGATATTCAGTTCAGTGTTCAGTTCACAGATGTCTGATGTCTTCCAACAGATATTACAATAACTGTCGGACATAAGGGTGCCACCAGTGACTCCATTAATCTGATGTGGACCACGACCAGTCAGAACTGTAAACACCTTCCAAGTGACCCGAAGCTTTCTTATGTCTGCAGTTGTGTCCCCACCTCCAAATCCAAACCCATCAGTAAGTAAACTTATTTATTTTTATCTCAACTCTTATATATATATATTTTTCTCCCAGGAATGCACTTTGAATATAATTTTATTGGTTAGTTTACCTCTAATAGGACCAACAGGAGCATTTTCTCAGTCAGCGTCCCTACAGACGGCAGGAGATCAACACGTCCTCATACCTAAACGTAGCAGCTGCACTCTTAAACACGTGGTTGATGTTGTGAAACACTCTCAGTTTAATTCTCATACAAACCAGGAATAACGCCCTTTTAAACATAAAAATTTGTTTATCATTATTTTATTGTCACTTAGTTGGAATCCTGACAAACAAAGAAAAACAATCTGCTGTTGTATATTCTGGTTACTTGTTGTTGCCTCGTTGTTCAGTCAAACACAACAACTGATAATAATGTTGCCGTTTACAGCTCATGGTGCAGTTAACAATCCATCAGGAGGAACATGTGACGTTACGGGACTGGAACCATTTAAAGACCACACCTGTAAAGTCCAACCCAAATACAACGACAGGATCGTGCCCAAACCAAAGGAAGTTGAACAGAAGACTGCGCCTGGAGGTAAGTGTCTAAAAAAGATAAACACCTGTATGATAGAAACAATGACTACTTATTTATCAAAGTTGTGTTTTTCACATATTGTTGAATATCCAGTTAAGACAACTGTGTGACAGTAACAGTAAATATCTTTCTGAAACACGTCAGTATGTGAGAAAACTCATTTGACAAAAATTCTCAATGCAATTTATTATCATGACATGAATTATGTGATTTATCAGATTCTTTTCCTGCCCTTTAAATGAAATTTAAGATATGATGTTAAATGCCTATAATCAGGCAGCATATTATTTCCTGATACCAATACCATATACATAATGTAGGCCTACACAGTAAGATATGAGAACATCACACTTGAAGCTATTATAACAAACATTACAATGTATTTCCAATCATTAGTGACGTACAGTTACTAGAATCTACCAGCTTCAGTTCTGACCTGATCATTTATCACAGGTGGTAAATAGAGTCACTGTAAATGCTTTATTAAAGTAAACACTACAGTTTTGAAATTGGATTAAAACTTTTCAAATATACTTGTTACTCCATTTAGTTCAGTGTCGGCCTATCATAAGTAGTCTCATATTCATCTGTTTCCTGCTTTAACACCCACAGTTTCCATTTCCCAACAGCTTTATTCTAAGAATGACTATTTCATTTAAACATGTGATACGTGTAAAGTCCAACCTACAGACCCCTCACATGACTTCCACCAACACATACTGTAACAGCTGTGTGGGATAACTAGAATAACAAAAAGTGACATTTAAAAGCCGTCATCATTCATTATTTAAAGACATAATAATACAGAACAGAACAGAACACTCACTTTTGTGAGTTCATGATACCATATGTGTTCAAAGCAAATTCATTTATCTTTGTTTGTTTTGCACTCTTACTGCTGATAATCAATATAGCAGCATACTAATGCTACTAATCAGCACAAAAACTTAAATTTCACTCTAACTATGAGTAAGCATGAATTGTTGTATCTAAAGGAAAATATGTTGTTCTTCTTCTCTCTCTTACAGTACCAGACGATATTTCTTCTGTGTCTGTGATGATTCCAGAGCACAATGTCGTTAAAGTTACCTGCACTTATCCAAAACGTTT
Organism: Centropristis striata; assembly: GCF_030273125.1. Lineage (NCBI taxonomy): Eukaryota > Metazoa > Chordata > Actinopteri > Perciformes > Serranidae > Centropristis > Centropristis striata. Next base: position 25,228,729 of record NC_081525.1, on the reverse strand, counting down.
TAATGGACCTGAGAAGTTATATGTTGCAAAACTTTTTTATGATCGTGTTTTGCAAAAGGAACTGACAAACCCAAAATGCGTTTTTGAATTCAAAGATCTAAGTTACTCAACAGAATATGTCGTGGAGGTTTGTTCAATCCTGATTTTTATGCTTCACAAGATTTCTTTCAACTTTATTATGCTATTCTTCCTGATTATGGATTGTTTTTGTCCTTTCAGGTGACTGCTTATAATGGACATCATTTCAGCAAAAATCCAAAGAAAGAAACCACTTCCACTTCCTGTATGTGCCGTTTTAATTAATTGTCTCACATTGTTCAGTTAAATCATTTGACACATTTTGGTCTGACAAACTTTTTACAATTCCATTTCTTCACTTTGTGTCTTTAACCTAAGTGGCACCACTTTGATGATATTTCCCCATTATTTTACAGATAATGACAAAGCTGTCATTGGGTTCCTGGTCTTCCTCATCATCCTCACGTCTGTGGCTCTGCTTTTGGTCGTCTACAAGATTTACATTCTGAAGCGTAGAAAGTCCCAGTAAGGAACATTCTGCATCACTTTGATCGTCACATTGCTTCTGTGTTTTTGCTTATTTCTATGATTGTTTTATTTTTACACAAATGCACCTGCTAACTACGACATTTACTCTTTACATTGTACTCAGTTATACTCTTTACGACGGCTTTTGTGTTCTTTAAACTAAAACTAAATAAAATCATATATAATATCTGTATAATTGAAATAGTTTTAAGCCAACTTTATCTCTTTCTTTCTTTTTTTTTGCAGTGACCTGGGTGAAGGCATGATGCTTATTCCACCAGCAAGTAAGTAGACTTTATATTTCCCTAGTAATAAAGTAATAAATTGCACATGAAGCAGCTACTGTTTCCAAATAATTTATGCTGTTAACAATCAGAATATACAGATATATTGCTTTTTTTTCCATGATAGATAATGTTGAAGCATGTTTCAAGAAAAAAATAAATTATTAAAACACGGAAATCTATTTAAATGTTTACTCTTATTTAGAGTAGAGGAAGTGATGAATCAGTGTTATATTGTTTCTGGTCCTGGTTTGTTGCTGTAGATGACGAGGAGAACCTGCTGCCTGTCGAGCCAATAGCAGCAGAAGTCCTGCTGGAAGCCTACAAGAGGAAGCTTGCTGATGAGGGAAGACTTTTCCTGCATGAGTTCCAGGTGAATCCAATACCTGTGGTATTTTTAGGGTATTATTTCTGGTAATTGAGTGCAGGGGTTCCCAACCTGGCCCTGTAACTTTCTGCTTTGAGGTCATGAGGTTGTTAAAATAATATTTGTGTATATTAAATTTAAAAAATCCTAATAGCACATGTAATGGAATAATCCAAAGTATGTATAAACCAACTAAGAAACATATTTTTGTCCATATTTCAAATATTTGGCTATTTTGCAGTCTACACATGTCCTCCGAATTTTTGTAAGGTGTGTGTGGGTGTGTGTGTGTGTGTGTGTGTGTGTGTGTGTGTGTGTGTGTGTGTGTGTGTGTGTGTGCGCGCGTGCACTGGTAACAAACAGGAGAAGGGTTTTTATATTTATCTATTTACAGTCATGGAAAAAAGTATTAGACCATTTTTTTTCAATGTATTGTTCATTTTAATGCTTGATACAACTAAAGGTACATTTGTTTGGACAAATATAATGATAACAACAAAAATAGCTCATAAGATTTTAATTTAAGGTCATTTTCCATGGTTTTCTTGATAATGGTTTTGATTATCATCAAGAAAACCATGGAAAATGGCTGCATATCAGCTCTTAAATGAAACGCTTATCAGCTATTTTTATTGTTGTTATTATATTTGTCCAAACAAATGTACCTTTAGTTGTACCAGGCATTAAAATGAACAATACATTGAAAAAACAAGGGTGGTCTAATATTTTTTTTCCATGACTTTAGGTATAGATGATATATAATCTGATAATGAATCAACATCATTATTTTGGAAGGACTTTAGCCTATTCTGTCAGGTTGTTACAGGAAAAAATGTTATCTTAATGTTTCATGTTTCAATTTTGTGGTAGTACGTCCAGGTAGTTGGATGTGCTGTGAAGCTCAGAGGCCATTGCTAATTGTAGATTAAAAAGAGTGTGAATGGTACTCTGGAACTGCTGCCTGACCTTTGGCTTTGACCAATAACATCATTTTTTTTCTGCTTTCAGAGCGTCCCCAGAATCTTCTCCAGGTACTCTGTGAAAGACGCCAAAAAGACCTGCAATGCCCCAAAAAACCGATACGTTGACATCCTGCCATGTGAGTCTGTCCAACAAACCATGAAGCTTTTTAGATTAAAAAGATGAACGCACCTACCATATGTGTCACTTTTTATCATTAAGATAAATCACACCATCAGGTTCTCTTTGCCATACTTTTTCTTTAATATCTCTAGTTGTATTAAACTATTTTGGAAAATGTTGTGAATCAGTGAGCAGGACAGGGTTTTTTTTACAATATAATATTCACAGGTTTTCTACATCGACGTTGTTATAATTTAGGTTATATCTTCAACAGCTTCTTAATTGAATTTCCAGAAAATGTACACAGTCATTAATTTAGGGTTGTTAAGGTGTTTTTTATTTATCTGTTTGTTTATGTTTTGTCTTGAACCAGATGATTATAACCGTGTGCTGCTGACCACTGGAAATGGAGAGCCAGGGTGTGACTACATCAATGCCAGCTTTATTGATGTAAGACAAATATCATAGTGCTGTTTTTACTGTTGCAGTCAGAAGAAAAACCAAACATTATAAAACTACGCACACCTTTAAAATAAATAGCTTAATTAGCCATGTTAAAGGGCTACATTTTAGCCTCATGATGTTTTTACTATCAGCACTGCTGCCAGTAGACGACACAAACCAGATTTTGACAATCACTGCACTATAAACACTGTACAATATTTCTATAATTTAATTTATATATGGTCCATATCCACCTGCTGACTCTGTCTACATTGTATATAATGTTCCTAAAGTTCTTATATTTGTTTTAATAGTTAATGCTTCTTATATTTCTACTTGTTTATATTGTAACTTGCTAATACTTTATTATATTATTTTCTACTTCCTTTCTTATAATTCTAGTTTATATTGCTGTTTACTATTTATTGTTTTTTGCTTTCCACTTTACTGTAACTGAAATTTCCCCGTTGTGGGACTAATAAAGGAAATCTTAATCTTAATCTCTATCTTAATCTTTCTGACAATACACACATAATTGAACATTTGTTTTCCTGCTGCAGGGGTACAAAGAATCCAAAAAGTACATTGCAGCTCAAGGTAAAGTTCTCATATTCTTCACACGCTCTGTGCACGTCAGTGTGCATGCCTGTGTGTACTATATGTATATTCTGTGTGTTGTAGGGCCGAAGGATGAGACTGTGAGTGACTTCTGGAGGATGGTATGGGAGCAGCAGTCCTCTATCATTGTGATGGTAACACGCTGCGAAGAGGGAAACAGGGTAAGAACAGGACTTTAGTTATAATGTGACAGTGGTACTACTCAAATATTGTCCTATGTGCATACCACACTGTGTAAATACTCTTATAAGTAAAAGTTTTGCCTTGAAAAGTAAATTTTTGTAATGTTAAACCATAGTAGTCAAGTGGGAAAAAATCCCCTGTGAGTCATATAGGGACAAACTTGATTCTAAAAGAGCTGAGATGTTGTCTAAAACATAAGGAAATTAGAGTGTCAATCCTTTGTGACATATATTTAATTAAAAGCTGTACACTTGAGTCGGTCTGTCACCTAAATACACTCACACAATAGTTTTTCTGCCTCAAATACTGCATCAGACATCGAGAAGCCCAAAACTCATGTATCCGCTGTGGTCTCACTTCCTGGTGAATGTTATAAAAAGAATTGAGTTGTTACTCACTCTCTCTCCTCTCACAGATCAAGTGTGCGCAGTACTGGCCGACTCCAGAGAGGGAGACCGAGATCTTTGAGGAGTTCATCGTGAAGCTGAACTCAGAGAACCGCTGTCCGGATTACACCATCCGCCACCTCAGCCTTACTAATGTGAGTCTGCATCACAGGTTCAACACAGAAAGTAGTGGAAATGTATGATGTGATTTGCCGTTCTGAAAAAGGTGCATGGTCATTAATAAATGTAAAAACAACTGTGCACATAGAGATGAAAAAACACATTTTTGACTGGAGAACTTTAATACATCTGTGTGTGTTTAAAAAACCGTGTGTGAGTGCAGAAGAGAGAGAAGAACTCAGAGAGAGAGGTGACTCACATCCAGTTCATGAGCTGGCCGGACCACGGCGTCCCCGGTGAGCCACATCTCCTGCTGAAGCTGAGGCGGCGTGTCAATGCCTTCAAAAACTTCTTCAGCGGCCCCATCGTCGTTCACTGCAGGTAAATTCACACTCCCAACCAAGGTCAGCTAACATTCACCTCTGTTTGTTTAAAATATCAAAAATAAACAACCTTTAATTTGCTATTTGTAGAGCATATTTTAGATTTAGCTATATCGGATGTGATTTATTTGTCTTTAAGTATTTGCACTGGCACATAATGCACCAGTATAATCCATAGACTGTATAAAATGGTATAATCCCATTTCCCATTGTTTACATTCGAGCCAAAACTGCATTTATCTGTACTGTACATTTTGTATATTGCCATGTTTATTCTCTGCAGTATATATCACAGACATGTCCCTTATTATTATCACCAACTCACTGATTTAATGTTCATTATTTACATTTGTTTATCTTGGGTAAACACATTGGATATTAACAGATCACAAACTTGGTTCCAGAAAGCAGTGAAAAATGTAAAACAGAATGCGGATATTTGCTAATTCTTTTCTGACACATATTCAATTGAATAGAGTGTAAAGACAAACACATTTAATTTTTAAAGTAATACACTTTTTTTCCAAAATATATACACTGACTCTAAATTTGATGCAATTTGATTCTGTTTTACACAGATTCACAACTTTATTGGAATCAGGCAATTATAATCTGGCCAGATTACATTTGAAAAAAAGGTGCAATTAGACAAGATTACTTAATTACATTTTTGGTTTTGTCCTTTGAATATAGCAATTTTAAAATAATGCAATTTTTACATGATATCTAGTACTATCAACTCATAAAAAGCACGTTTGACATATGGGGCTTCATTTAGAAACCTTTAAATGAATAAAACATAAAATGTATCTAATTTGTACTGAAATTGCCTTGACATATTTTAAAAAAATATATATATATATTTATCTATGGTACACAAGTTTTTGTTGATTCTTACATGTTTTTATTTGTTATGTTTTACTAAAATGTGTAATATAGTCAATGTTGAATTCTTAAAGTAATCCAAAATATATTTTTTATATTTTTCTTTTTTGCAATTCAATCGATTGCGTTACTTGTTACAAAATTTCCATGTAGTTTGTAATCAGGAAATGACAACATTTTAAAGTAATCTGACCCCACCCTGTTTATGTATACACAATGTATCTTATTGAATTTTTGCTACTCTTTGCATCTAATTAGATGCTAAACTGCATTTAGTTTCACTTCACTTTTATTTTACAATCACAGTAAAATGTATGTTCATATCCATGTAATGCCAAACTGGTCTCCTAATTGTAGTCAGTCAGACTGGATCAGTTAACCCTCTGGGATCTGAACCTATTTGCCCTTAATATACCACATAATATTAACTATACTCATGTTTGGTATTTGGTACTTTGTCAGCACAACTTCAACATGATCTGACAATTATTTTTTCACTTTAACCCACTTTATTAACATATTGAGCCCAAAAATCATGAAATCTGAAATAAAATTGATGACAATTAAAACCAAGAATATGCTCAATGAACTGTTTAAGACCTGAAAAATGTAAACATAGGTTACAAATATGAACATATAAATGTAAAATTCAAATATCATAAAACCATACATAAAAAATTACCATAAAAAAACATGATTATTTATAGGAACAGTGTTAGATGATTAGACCCCCTTTTTCCCCCCATTTTTACAGAATGCCACGCCTGCCTCGTACCATCCTACTTTTACACTTGAATAAATATTTTTGTACTATCAAATTAAAATGATCATATATTTGGTTTTACATGACCTCGGAACGTCAAACAAAAAACTGGAGAAAGTTTCAAGTCTGTAATTTGGAGTGAAGTTGACAGCAGCGCTCCACGTGACCTCGTTTGGTTACGACGCTTTTAAAAAAGCCACGTTATCATAGACCCCAGAGGATTAATGACCTCAGACCCTCTCATGCACAGTTTAGGTTTATTTAAATGAATCAGGAGTCTCATCAGGCCACTTACCATCTCACTAGTTGCTTGTAAACTCATACTTGTCTTCACCTTGACTTGCAAATGACTGGCATTTATTAACACAATGTAATGATCTCATATATAGCGCGGGAGTCGGCAGAACAGGCACCTACATCGGCATCGATGCCATGATGGAGGGTCTGGAGGCAGAGGGCAGAGTGGACATCTACGGTTACGTAGTCAGACTTCGCAGACAGAGATGTCTAATGGTTCAAGTAGAGGTAAGATATCAATTCAGATCATACTTTAGACGCAGTGTGTGTGTCTGTATGTGTGTGTGTGTGTGTGTGTGTGTGTGTGTGTGTGTCTCATTAGAGTTAATTGGCTTGAGTATGTTGACACATACAAGGGATGTGACTCCAGTTATCAGTGTGTGTAAAGCACCATGAATATACAGTTAAACAAAGATAATGAAGCGAGACAGGAAACATAGGCATAGATAGGCCTACGTAGAGTGCAAATAAAAAAAATGATTAAATAATTTAGAAAACTAACTTTTTATGAAGAACAACAACAACAACAACATTTTGTTTATTAAATCTAACCAAACACAGAGAAAACAATAGAAATAACAAGTGCGTGAATGACTTAAATAGGGATCTGTAGCCTACGAGAAATCTCAGATGTAGATTTTGTAGCTTAACAGCAGTTTGTCTTGTGCATATGTGCTTTATCCCTAAACTATATATCCTTTGTTGATTTGTCCTCACTCAGGCCCAGTACATCCTGATTCACCAGGCACTGCTGGAGCACAATCAGTTCGGAGAGACTGAGATCACTGTGTCTGAGCTGCACAGCACACTGAGCACGCTCAAACAGAAAAACTCATCAGAACCAAGCTTAATGGAGGACGAGTTTGAGGTACGACACTTCACAGCATCAGTGTTGCTGATCCATAGTCCTGTCCTTTCCTCTTTTTTCCCTATCCACCTCTTATAAAGGTAGGTATCATATGCAGTGGTGGAATGTAACTAAGTACATTTACTCAAGTACTGTAATTAGGTACAATTTTTAGGTACTTGTTCTTTACATGAGTATTCCTGTTTAATGTAAGTTTATACTTCTACTACTCAACATTTAATGGCAAATATTGTACTTTTACTTCACTACATTTAGCTGCCAGTTTTAGTTACTTTTCAGGTCAAGATTTAAAATGATTTAAAGTGGTTACACTTTTTTTTTTTATTAAACCTCGTAACAGTATATTAAGTACTTAAAATTAACCCTACCTTGAGAAAATTAAAAGCTGCATACATAAATGCATCAATTATAATAATCCAATAATATATTTAAAATATATTTAACAATCTGAGTGGGGCCATTCTGCATAACGAGTACTTTTACTTTTGATACTTTAAGTACATTTCGATGCTGATACTGTTGTGCTTTTACTTAAGGTAGTTTTGAATGCAGGTCTTTTACTTGTACTGGAGTAATTTAACAGTGTGGTGTTAGTACTTTTACTTAACTAAGGGACCGAAAGACTTTTCCCCACCACTGATCACATTTTCTGCATTAACAAGGCTGCAAACGACTCAACCTAAGTTACATATTTTGCTAACATGTTTGCTCACATTATCCCAATGTTTCCAACAATTTTCAAACTCAGAGACAATTGTCATTTTAATCAAGGAAATGGTCAGTTAAATTGGGGTGCATCCCCTTTGTACATGCATCAGCTTTGTGGTTGTCTGCAAGAAGCTGTCATAAATTAACTTTTTATCCAGATCTTGGTCATTTTTAAATATATATTTTTAGCGGGTAAAGGATTTTAGTCATCTGACATCTGTTAAGTTATCAGGGAAGCAAGCTGAGCAAAGTAGCTTTCTTTGCACTGAACAGTGCTGGAGAAACACTTTTTTAGAATATAATTATAAATATAATTCAGCTCCCTGTAAATGAACAGTGAACACTAAAGGAATCCTAAATTGAAAAAAAGTGATTACAGCAACATCCAATGATACTTCACGATGTCACCTAACTCCAAATGTCTTTAGTTATTGTTTTGACTGATTGAGCAGAAAATTACATATTGATCTTTTAATTAGAAATTATACCACTCTGAGGAAAACTCTTTGTTTTTAAATTCAGAGACTCCCTGTCTTTAAAAACTGGAGGACGTTCAACTCAGGGATCACAGAAGAGAACAAGAAGAAGAATCGCTCTTCAGCTGTCATCCCTTGTGAGTATCAGCTCAACAGGGACAAATAGCATTTTACAGCATTGAAAAACAACAAAAATATATTTGTGTCAATGTTTTCATGAGGTCATATCAGAATACATATGTTTGATTTTACTTGTGCCTCAGATGACTACAACCGAGTGTTGCTGAAGCTAGATGAAGGACACAGCCGTGAGAGCGACCCCGATGAGGAAGAAGAGGAAGAATCATCAGATGAGGAGGATGAGGAGTCCACTAAATACATCAACGCCTCCCACATAGATGTGTGTTACTCACTAACTGATTTCTGTGTAACTCTGACATTAACCTGGATGCCAGGACAAAAATAACAATGTTTTGTGTAATTGAAGCATGACAACTTGTGTCTCTGTTGCCATCTCTCCTGTTGTAGCAGGTGTTATCTCATTAACTCCGAATTTCATGCAGCCGGTTGAATTTTAAAACAAGTCTAATTAAATTCACCACATCTTATTTGTTTGGATGGTGTACAACAATAGACAGATGTGTTCTCTTGCCCACACAGGGATACTGGGGCCCACGTAACTTCATCGCAGCACAGACTCCGCTGCCAGACACCATGGCTGACTTCTGGTCCATGGTTTACCAGAAGAAAGTATCTACTATTGTCATGCTCTCAGACTGCAGCGAGGGAGATACGGTAAAGCACATGTACCTTAAAAAGACAATACACTATACGTATATGCTCCTTAGACTTAGACAGACTTTATTGTCATTAAGTTATAGTACATAAAAATATGCACATTTGAACGAAATTTCGCTGCATCGGCTCACTGTGATTGTATTCTGGAATGTCATAAATAAAGTATAAATATAAAATATAAAACTGTAAAAAATAGAATATTTATATTGCACAGAAGAAGAAAGTGTTTTTGTACATAGACAAAAGACATTAAAAATATATATAAACAAGTGCAGTAAAACAAATTCACAGTGCATTATAGTGCAAAAAGTGTGTGTGGGGGGGGGGGGGAGAGTTTAAAAGTCTGATAGCTGGGACATATATCGTATTAAACTTGTTTCTCATGTGTGTTTTCTTTATAACAGTCCGACTGTGTCTACTGGGATAAAGACAAGAAAACATTTGGGGAATTTGAGGTGGAAGTGGCAAGCAAGGACACTTCCCCAACTTTCATCCTCCGCAACATGCTGATCCGTCATGTCAAGGTAACACAACCACAACTTAGCAAACAAAGTCATTTCAACATCACAAGCTGTTTTAACCCCAAACCACTCCTGTCAACAGAGGAAAGAGAGTCGGCCGGTGAAACACTTCCAGTTCCTGAAGTGGACGAGCGGTGAGCTGCCGGAGAAACCTCAAGATCTCCCGGAAATGATCAAAGAAATCAAGCACAACAGTGACAGCAGCAGACAGAGGAACATGCCCGTCCTGATCCACTGCAAGTAAGACAACCTCACAGAAAATGTCCTCTGGAACCTCAAAAGGGGCAGTATGTAAATAACCAAAGCACCTTAAACCCGCCAACAGGGGGCGACTCCACTGACAAGTCAAGATTGTACAGATGTCTATGGGAAAATTATTCCACTTTTCACTTGATTTAATATGTCAGTTAACATTGTCCTAGTGAGTTTATGGTCTCAATTGCTAGTTTCAAGTATTCTTTAATACAACATGATGTCCATTTTGTAAATTATGGTCTAATTTAGAGAAAAATAGACGATAAAGCAGGGTATGCCTTTACAGGTGGCTGCTTTGTGATTGACAAGTCGCAACCATCGTGGTCATTGAATTCTCAATCAGATCCACCACTCGCTCCTCCACAGCTTCAAGCTCAAGTGTGGTCACTTCTGGCTCCAAAAATAAACAAGATAGCGATGGCTATAAAAATGCAAAGTTCAAGGCTATAAAACTGTTATTATTAACAAACCAATGAGTGTTGTGGCTACATCCACTTCTTTTATATAACCAAAACAAATCCTTTTGTTTTCAAGTTCAAGTTCAATTTCACTCCATAATCTCTTTTGGATGGAAAATTTTCTACACAAACTTGAGTTTCAGGACAAATTCCAGTGATCCAAGTGTGATCTGACCCTCTGTCTATGTGTGTGTGTGTGTGTGTGTGTGTGCGCGCTCCCCAGTGATGGCTCGTCCCGTTCAGGGATTTTCTGTGCCCTGTGGAACCTGCTGGACAGCGCTGAGACTGAGAAGCTGGTGGATGTTTTCCAGGTGACCAAAACCCTTCGCAAGGAGAGACAAGGCATGCTCTCCAGCCTGGTAAGAAAGAACAACCCAGTCAGCTTTAACTTTCAGCTATGCTCAGAGTGAGACGTATTGTAGCACCTGGCTGGTCAGTAGCTGTCAATATTGGGCAGATCATGTTTTTATGTGCCTCCTAGTATCTGTTATAAGTTCTACTGTGGTAGTTCTCCTGTTCTAGCTCACCTTGAATGTGATCGAAAATTCAGATTAGTTTCTTTGTTTAAAATGTTGTTTTGAATTAAAGCATGAATGATCTTCATATTGTACTTACAGTGGCAGGAACAGTGTCTGTGTGAGCCAATGAAATATACTACAGTGCACATATCCAACGTAATGAGGGAACATGTCAAGCATATATAACAGATATTTCAGTGTCTTTCCTCTAATTTCCACAACATAACATGGTTTATCTAAAAAAAAGAAGTGAAATTGTGGTAATGAGTGGTAATGAGTGGAATCAAGTTGTCTAAGAAGTGTAACACCGAATTGGGTACTCAGTGTGTATTGTGGGTGCTTATGTGTGTATTGTTGATGCGTGAGCTTTAAGTCTACATAGAAAGGTTTACTCCGCAGCAGTCTGTGGCACTATATCTTCATTGTTTACACTCAAATCTCTCCGTGTCTCTTACAGGAGCAGTATCAGTTCGTGTATGATTCCCTGGAGGGTGTCTTCCCTGTCCAGAACGGGGAAGTGAAACCAGTACAGGCGTCTGCAGCCGACTCTGTTCAGGTCATCAATGAAACCAAAGCAGCAGAGCAGCCAACAGAGGAGAAGGCTGAGCAGCCAGCCAGCACTACCAGCAACAACCAGCAGGGGGCTGCAGAGAGCTCTCCTGTTGAGGCTGATGGAGAGAAGGAAGACAAAAAAGAGGCTGAAGCTTCCAGTGTCCCCGCAGAGACACCACCACCAGAGGGCACCACTGCAGAGGTCTGAGAGGCCTTTCACTCAGGAGAATAACCGCTTTGGCTCAATGCTTTCTTTTAATTACTTTATGAATGTATAAACATTGTAAACTTTAACACAGTGCTGTTTTTGATTGAGATTTGTTTCATAATTTGGTCAAATATTATAATGTTTATTTGCAAAAATATGATTAAAACTAAGTTATAAATATTTTAGTATGAAAAGTGTACGGATGCAAATACTTTCTAACCTGCAGAGTTTACCAGGAATGCTGTCATCAAACTAAGGCTTGGTGAAAGACATCTAAGAACTAAATTTTAAATATACCCTTTATAAGTTGTGTTATTTCTGTTTTATATTCCTCTATAATGGCATGTTGAGTCTAGGTAAGTTTCTGTATTTTTTCTCCCGAAATATAGGGATGTTATCGTCAACATTTATATTAATATGTGGCCTATCTGAATAATGTAGTCACAAAGTTCACAATGTTATATGATACTGTCATTTCATTAAAAGAGACTTACAAAGAGAGTTTTATTTATGCTGAGTATTACCTCATTAACATTTTAAAGATTTGCTTTTCAGCATCAATGAACTTTATTTAGGCTGGATTAACCAAGCCCAAAACATCTTTTACAGGCCCCCAAAAATGCATTTTTCTCAATTTCAATGTCTTCTTACATGAACTTTTTTCTGCCAAAATCAGAAATGTTTTGATTTTCACAGGAGAGACGCCTTTGCTCCTGTCACTGGTTTGACTTGGGCAGGGCTCTGTTTGGAAAAACAATGTCACATGTTTACTTTCAAGTCATGATTCAGCATTATTTGAATGAAAATCTGATGACAGTTGTGGGGTTGTTAGCCAAGTTCAACAAACACTGGTGCTGGTCGAAAGATGGGCAGAGTTGGGGATAAACAGTGCCTTAAAATTAAAGGGGACATACTGTGCTCATTTTTAAGGTTCATTCTTGTCTCTACTAGAACTTTTTTGCATGCAAATTTACAAAAAAACAAAACACTTTTTTCTCATACTGTCTGTCTGAATATACCTGTATTCACTCTATACCCTGCCTCTTTAAGCCCCTTCAAAAATCCCCAGTCTGCTCTGATTGGTCAGAGTTTCAGGGTCATCCGCATCTGTGGTTTTGGCTTCTGTTGCAGTTAGGGAATGCTTGTAAGGGCGCTGAAGCTGACTTTTTTACACACACACACACACACACACACACACACACACACACACACACACACACACACACATACAGTAGTGTTCAATATAATAGCAGTCCAATGTGACTAACCAGATTAATCCAGGTTTTTAGTATATTCTTTTATTGTAACATGGCAAACAAGGTACCAGTAGGTGCAGTAGATTCTCAAAAAAACCAACAAGACCCAGCATTTGTGATATGCACGCTCTTAAGGCTGTGCAATTGGGCAATTAAGTGAAAGGGGGGTTTTCAAAAAAATAGCAGTGTGGCATTCAATCAGTGAGGCCATCAATTTTGTGAAAAAACCGGTGTGAATCAGGTGGCCTCTAGTTAAGGATGAAGCCAGCACTTGTTGAACATGCATTTCTCTTTGAAAGCCTGAGGAAAATGGGTCGTTCAAGACATTGTTCAGAAGAACAGCCTACTTTTATTAAAAAGTTGATTGGAGAGGGGAAAACTTATAAAGAGGTGCAAACAATTATAGGCTGTTAAGCTAAAATGATCTCCAATGCTTTAAATGGAGAGCAAAACCAGAGACAAGGCAGAAAAAGGAAGACGACCATCAAAATGGATGGAAGAATAAGCAGAATGGCAAAGGCTCAGCCAATGATCAGCTCCAGGATGATCTAAGACAGTCTGGAGTTACCTGGAAGTCCTGTGACAGTTAGAAGACGTCTGTGTGAAGCTAATCTATTTACAAGAATCCCCAGTAAAGTCCCTCAGTTTGCATATGTAAAAATACTTGAAGAGGTCATGTTGCCTTATGCTGAAGAGGACATGCCCTTGAAATGGGTGTTTCAACAAGACATTGACCCCAAACACACCAGTAATCGAGCAAAATCTTGGTTCCAAACCAACAACATTGATGTTATGGAGTGGCCAGCCCAATCCCCGGACCTTAATCCAATTGAGAACTTGTGGGGTGACATCAAAAATGCTGTTTCTGGAGCTAAACCAAGAAATGTAAATTCATTGTGGAATGTTGTTAAAGAATCTTGGAGTGGAATAACAGCTGAAAGCCACAAGTTGGTTGACTCCATGCCACACAGATGTGAAGCAGTTATAAAAAACTATGGTCATACAACTAAATATTAGTTTAGTGATTCACAGGATTGCTAAATCCTAGAAACAAAAAAGTTTGCACAAAATAGTTTTGTGTTTGTAAAGTCAACGGCAGACACTGTTATTTTTTTGAACACACCCCTTTCAACTAATTGCGCAATTGCACAGCCTTTAGAGCGTGCATATCACAAATGCTGGGTCTTGTTGGTTTTCTGGACTGGTATTATATTGAACACTACTGTATATATATATATATATATATATATATATATATATATATATATATATATATATATAGTATAGTTGATCCCTGTGTTTATGTTCATGTTGTAGGATTAGTTTAGGTAATTCATGAGTGTGTGTTTGGGTATAGTGTTTGTATGCATGTGTTTGTATGTGTGCATGTGTGAGTCAGTGGTAAAGCAAGAGAAAAAGAAAGAGCAACAGTGCTCATGAATTCAGTGTAAATGGATTCAGTGTGTAGCAAAACTCATAATTTTAGCAATGTTTGGATGTGTGTGTGTGTGTGTGTTGTGTGTTGTTGCCCCATTGTCCACTGAAAGAGAGACAGAGAGAGAGCATCGCCAAAGTGCTCTGTTAGTGCTTGCTACATTCTTGTGGGTGCTCTCATTTTTAATGTTTTCTTTGATTTCGTATAATCAGACATTCAGCACCCCCATATAGCCTGACTGGAATGATCCATTGTTTCGTAACCTCACATTCCTCCGCTGTGGCAATTCGACAGTTAGACTGGTGGTCGAGTCTGGCTCCTTAGATCGAATAGTCGAATATTCCAGTTTTCAGGGCCACCTCTTGTTATGACTCACAACCTTATGGAAGTCCTGGTGGCTTGATAATTTTACACTATTTATATGTTACCTAGATCCATTTTCTAATTTAAAACAAAAACAGGGAAATCTCACATTTTATAATACAGGACCATTAAAATAGAAGGTTTGAGCCCCAAAGTCACCAGTTTGATGCCCGTTGATCATGCAGAAATTTGTATTTGAAATTTCAAATACCAGACATACTATGTACTGGAGCGTCATTAAGAGGGGGACTTAACCCAACTGCTTAATAAACTGCTTTAACTAGTAACCTGATGTCCAGCTATATATAAAAGAGTTTAAGCTCAGGAAACCCACCCTGGCTAAAACAAAAAAGAGGTTAAAACAAAAGGGCACACAAGTCAGTGAAAAGGTGTACACGTTGAACTATTAATAAAACATGATAAAACGGACAGAGGACAAAACTGTTAATAATAATAATAATAATAATTTACTGTGTAATCATTGTCAAAGGCAAACATTTCCGAAATTTAAGACACACAAGATACAACATGAACAGTTTCCTCAAATTCAGGACAAAAACAAAACCATCCATCACATGGAAAGGATGATTCATTAAATTCTCTGCTACAATTTATTTTATATCTCTAAATATCCATAACAAATAGAAATACAATGTATAAAAAGATGAATCTATGTATAAAAACCATGAAATACTGTTGAATCAGAGAGAAAATATGTGCTTCATTTACACTTGTGATTCTACGTTAGAGGCTCAGAGGTTTGTGAACGTGGATAAATACCTGAACTACTAATGTCAAGACAAACACACATTATTGATGTGGTCAAACAAAATGTTACAGAGGATTTTATAGCTTCCTAAAGCCGGCTGCCATTCTCTGAAGTACAGCAGAGACTTTCACAATTAACTATTAGAGTGATGATACACTGATGCAATTAATGTACTGCATGATGACTTTTAACTGTCTCTTCTGTGTGTACATCAGACTCAGCAACACTATATAAGAGGATGAGTCGAAATACATTTTTTATACCAATATAATGCTTATATATTAGTTTAAGTTTAGCAGAATAACATTAGAATTAAAAGACTAATATTTATTTGTAATAATAAATTCAGTCATTTAAATCTGCTAGCACACACAGTCCAGGTTATCCTTGATAACAAAAATGTTCTGTGAAATGATATATATATATATATATATATATATATATATATTGAAGTTATACTATGCAGGAATTCTCACTTACTGTTTGTAAACACAACATTCAAACTTGGCCCCTCTTCTCCAGCTCAGTGCTGTGTCCACTATTTTTGTAGCTTCATGCCCACAGGCTAAAGCCCAGGAATATCCCAAACACAGAAAAAAGAAAAGAGAAAATACAGTGATAATTGATAAGTCATTTAGAGGGACTACTTTTGTGATTTTGTCTGATTCTGCACATTGTTTTGGAGGAAAATCCTGCATAGTATACCTTTAAACAGCTGCATACACAACAGGGTTTGCAGGAAACAGAGCAACCATTAAAACATGTGCTGTCTAATACTATAACACAGTATGTCAGTGACTTTCAGCACCAGCTCATGGCTATACTGCAGAAATTATAGTTGAATATTTTGAAATGGTGGTACAATTTATAGTCCATTTCTGATGCTTGTTAAACCCTGTTTTTTTTTACCACTTCCCTGATGCATCTCAATACAAGTCTTATTGTTGATTTAACATCTTCTGCAAATAAGTAATGTATGACTAATTGCTAAAGTATTGATACATGAAGCTGGAGACACTTGACTGAACACACATTTCCCTGAATTATAGGAAGCAAAATGTACTTTCACTGTCCTCATCAGAACTTGATCATTCTTCACATTCAGCTTCACAAGTCACAACAACTGACTCACTCAAAAAACAGATTTTTTTTTTGTTTAATGCCAGAAGCAGCTATGTAAAGGGACAGTTCACCCCAAAATCCAAGTGCTTGTTTTTTTCCTTACTTGTAGTGCTATTAATCAGCCTACATTGTTTAATTTCTAGTTTCATGTAGCAAGCATCTACTTCTGACAACATGAGATGTAAACATTAATGGAGTCCTCCTCGGTTGAGCTGTGAGGCTAGCTAAGGTGAACTGTCCCTTTAAATCTCACAAATAGGGTGAGTAGTAGGTGATTAATTGTGCAAACATAATATTCTGGTGCACCTCTTAGAGGCAAAGAACAAAAATACTAAATTAACATTTTTAATCAAGAAATGCTTTGCCATGTGTTTCTTAGTGCCATTTTGTGTATACATTTGTGTTAAAACCCTCACGTCTACATAAGGTGAGGTTTGACATTTATTATTATGTGCAATAATGTCACAATTTGACATTAAACCTCAAACTAAACTAATACGACATGAGGCTACTTATTTTAGGTTTAGGCTTTGCTGCAGCTTTACATTCTGCACTGAACAGGTGGTCAACCAGGAGCACGTTTTATACAAACCATTACTTTTGCTTTAATTCGGGGCGTCCCAGTGGCACACTGGTATAGCGCATATCACATAAGGCTGAGTCCTGGCTCGGAACCCTTTCCTGCATGTCTCACTCTCTAATAACTGCCAAAAAAATTACATTTTGCTTTTATTCTCCACTTTAATGGCAGAAGTCAGGCCATCAAGTGTGATCCTTTCCTAAAAATGTAGCTTTCAGACACTCCTCGCCCTAACGGCTTTATGTTACCGTTTCCGTCTCGTGCTCCCTGGCATCATTACCAACCTTCACTTGAAGGCACGGCTACATCTTCCTTGATGTTGTGCACAGGGAGCTGTCAACTGAAGAATGGACCTCCAGCATCCATTGCTGCTCAGCATCTGACATAACTAGATTCAAACTTGAATTCCCATCATTGTGTCACCTTCTGTTGTCCAACATTCAGCTGGACCAGTTCGGATAAACTGGCTCTGTTTAAAAGGACCCACTGAGTGCCAGCCATGATATTGTGTAACAACCACTGGAAGCTGCGGTCATTGCTTGGCCTTGCCATCTGGCTTCTCCTCCTTGTTTGCTGAGGTCTGCCTGGCAGTTGCAGGTCGGACCTTGGAAGGGTCACATGTAGCCTTGTTGTTGTCCGATGAGGCTTTGGCAGTTTCTGGACGCGTTTTGGACTCCTTCTTTGGCGGTGGAGGGGTGGCCGGCTCCCAGAGGAGAAACTCATGCAGGAGTGTGTTGACAGCCTCGGGACACTCCATCATGATCATGTGACTGCCGTCCTCCAAGACCTTCAGGAAGCCCATTAGGAGAATCTGACAGGAAGTTAAAAGCAAAAAAAAAATGTTGACATTTTTTAATTGTATTCTGTGACAGGATACTGGCCTGGTTTAAGTGTAGACAAAGAAATTAAGCTCTAAAGCTAGGTTTATGGTTGCCATAATGTTCCTGGCATTATTAAGAGGATATGGTGCTTTGGGGCATAAAAACCATCCAAAAAGCTAGAAGAACACCTCTTATAAG
The DNA here is from genome assembly GCF_030273125.1 of Centropristis striata. NCBI lineage: Eukaryota > Metazoa > Chordata > Actinopteri > Perciformes > Serranidae > Centropristis > Centropristis striata. The sequence continues at coordinate 25,210,464 of NC_081525.1, read as the reverse complement.
CCCTTTTTTAATATAGTCAACCTCTTTGGTCGCACCTATTGTCATTTTTCTATAGAAGGGGAAAAAAATCACTCTGGCTTGTTTATATTTCTTTGGACCAGACACAGTCTTCTTGGTTCAGATGCAAAAAAGTACTCCTGCAAAATAGATAATGGAGATGGTGGGGAAGGGGAGGGAGAATGCTGCGTGATAGAGGCGACCAATGGTAGATTTATGCCCACAGTCTCCATCTAGCCAGTCAGACTATGGTTGAGGTAATAAAATATCTTACGTCCATTATGGCAGTCTGGTATAGTTCACTCTAACTAACACTTGGCTCACACTATGACAGTAGTGTCTTTCATAGGTTTAGTTTCCCAGTTTGAACCCCGGGCTTTAAAGCTTGAAGAGTCCCACTCACCTCCGCCATACGCTGGTCTTCTTCGACGGGGACAAACTTGTCATGCATGCCGTGAACCAGCAGGACAGGCACTGTGAGTTCAGCATGGTAGACCTCGTCCCCCTCAGGCCAGTACTGCCCACTCATCATGGCGCGTAGCACAAAGGACGACACGTTGAAGGCATTGTTGTCTTTCAGCAGCTGCTTCTCTTTGGCACCCTGCCGGGCAAAGCCAGCCCTGTAGGGGGCAGAGCTTATTAGATATATCTGAATTACAAATGGTCTAAAAAACAAAAAGAGGATACTGGTGACATTAACATAAATGTTTGGGTATTTTGGCAACACCTGCTTATTAGATATATCTGAATTACAAATGGTCTAAATGGTCTAAATGTTTTAAAAAATAAAAACAGGATACTGGTGACATTAACATAAATGTTTGGGTATTTTGGCAACACCTGCTTATTAGATATATCCATGCCATGCCATATCCAGCCATGCAGTCAGCATCAGACCCCTAGCTGCAAAATACTGACAATACTGAGCATATCTGCAAACCAAGCGAGCAGTCATGCCTTTTAAACAGAAAAGTGGCTTTTGGAAAAGAGAAGAGATCATTTCAGTACCACAGTGAGAAAGACAGTCTTAGTACTTTGACCATCAGGGCGCAATCCATGGTTCTGACAGCTTTCTCTTTGACCTCTCTACTGTCCCAGTACAATAGCCTAAGTAACTTATTCAACGATAAAAATTAAATATATTTTTCGTCAAATATATATACTGTGTGTGTGCTTCATAACTAGTGCACACCGCCGTCATAATAGTGTGCACTGGGGTAAATATTGTTCCTGTTACTGTGTTGCTGTCTGTCTTACTTGAGAAAGCTCCAGGCGAGAAGCGGGGAGAGGCAGTGAAGCACACAGGTGGGCAGGTTGAAGATGGAGCAGAGGCTGGGCTCCAAAGCCGTGGGACCGCCTCCGTTGATCATCACCATCTTGTGGACCTGTTCCGGAAACTCGTGGGCCAGGAAGGTACAGAACGACACACTAAGAGGGCAAAACAAAGGGCTGGTTTCAGGTCAGATTAGAAGAATCAGGGTAACCATGATGTTTGTTTTGTGGGCATTTACTTTTAGATAGAACGTTCGTATTTGGAAAGTTAGGTTTTTTTTTTTTTTTGGTTTGTTTAGTTGTTGTTGCTTGCTTTAAAAAATCTGGCTCATGACGGTAGACTTTGGCCAATCACAGGTCCTTTCAGAGAGACCAATCCTATTAGTTGTTCTACAAATGTAGATGTGTGTACACATCCGTTCAGATGCCAAAAGTCTGATTCAAAGTTGGAAAATCCTGCAGAAAAAGTTGCTATTTCAGCATTGGCTTCAACTGCCTATACTACAATGCAACCCATGAGTAAAAGACAAGCAGAAAGTTTAAAACAGACTGGACAATAAATGCAATAAATATGTTTGGATATCAGCAAAACATTTCTGAAAATATGTTGCTGATAGTTTAGCCTTCTGCTGACCATAACCGTGAACTCAATCCTCATGTTCACAAGTTCATGTTTATGTGGCGAGTTTGAGCCTCGAATCGAAAGTATGACATCTCGAAAGGCTTAACAAGATTATGATTGCTGCGACATAATGGCAGCTGGATCACAGTCATGATCGAAATGAGTGAAATGAATCATTAGAAGTCAAACAGGTTACTGTGTGAAATGCATGCATTTGGCTGTGCTTGTCTGGTGGGAGGGGCTTAGGATAGCTGTAGGAGGACAGCTGTATTTTCAAAATTGAAGCATTAAAACCATTGAATTAAAACAGCCCGGTCCAACTATAAATGAATAGCAAAATTATGCAATTATCAAACTCTAAACTAACCATAAACTATAAACTCCAACTATGTCAATGTTTAGTCCACTGATATTGTACTGGAATTACACAATATTTAAATGAGCAACACATTGCATGTCTTGGCCTTTCATACTTAAATATTATGGACAACAAAACAGATTGAGTTAAGTTTAATAGTGATATTTAACTACTTTCAGCATATCCTGAAGTCTTCTTGTGTGTGTTGATTTAATCTTAAATTTACCCGTAAGAATGTCCGATGAGAATATTCCTCTTGCGTGCATATCTCTTGAAGATGAGCCTCATGTCCTCGGCCAGAGCATAGAAAGTGTATGCAGCCGCTATCTGTGGTGCTGAGCTGGCCCCATGACCCGCCAGGTCCGGAGCGATGACCTCATAGCCCTGCCTGGAAAAGAAGTCCAACTGGCTGCCCCAGATATCCAGTGAGCCTCCCACTCCATGGATGAAGAACAGGGCCACGTCTGCATGTGTCCCTATACAGGCTGATATCTTCCTCTCACAGTCTATCACCACAGAGCGCTTTGGCTTCCGCCTGCGCTTCCTGGGTTGTTGGGACTGGTCATTCTGTCCCGCAGCAGGTGTGTCTTCTCCCGCTCCTGTTTCAGCCGTCCCATCTTTTACAGCTGTGATAGAGTCCGACCTGCCGTCAGGGATGTTGACGGGGGCCGAAGAGTTCCCACAGTCGGTCAGCTCAACCTCCACAGTGCTGTTTTGTTCCGTCTCTCCATTCTGGCCATTTTTCAGCTCCGCACTCGCCCTGTCACCCAGGTTCTCAATGAATAGCTGTCCGTTACGATATACTGTGATCTTCCGTTTGCAGCTGATGCTCCCACCCGGCCCAGTGGGCTCCTCCACCACCGGCCTGTCAGGGATGATGTGTCGAACCCGCAGGACGCGGCCTGGTTTCACCTCCACAAACTCGTAGCCATCAGCCGGTTCTGAGGTTTCTACAGGAACCACAACGTTGGCCGACTTTGAGGTCAAACAGCAGAGAAGACCCTCCATAAAGCTGGTCAGCATGGCTGCCAGTCTACAGGGAACACATCCATAGAAAAACACACGGAAGTCAGCACACACTTTAAGTACATTTTGATACTTTTGTACTTTTACTTGAGTAAGTTTCTGAATGCAGGGATTTTACTCGTAGTGGAGTAATTCATTGCTTGTCAATTGTGTTATATCTCCTTTACATATGTTTCAGTGTTGTGGTTGTCAGTCAGAAGATGTCATAAATTGACTTTTTATCCATTTTTAAGCCACACTTTATGATTCACTTTTTACCTATTTATTCTTACCAGATGAAAGATTTTAGTCATCGGATGTCTCTTAAGTTATCAGAGGACCAAGCTGCTCACAGACCCTCAAGAGAAACACGCGATTATTTTAACATGAAACTGCTTTATGCAGTGTTTTTATCTGTTATAATCAACAGGTCTGTTTGTTTTGGAGAGGAGACCTCTGCGAATCATTCAGCTTCTGGTAAAATAACCTCCTGAACACTAAAGGGATCCAAACCATTAGAAGCTGACTGCAATGACGGCGATAGTGGAGAAGACAACAACTCCCATGATTCCACACTGATCTCCCCCTGATCAAATATGTTAAAGTTAAGCCAGTTTAGATGAGTCCCTTTAACATCATGTAGTGATGAAGTACATTTTCTATCTATCGGTGCTCCGCTGGCTTATATCTTAAGTCTGTTTTTATACTTACAGGCACTGTAATAACAAACATAAAAAATATCCAAAAGTACGTATTATAAATGTGTGATGTTTATTTATTATATCAAAAGAAAATCGATGTATGTACTTGTGTATTTTAAAAGTTGAAGCAACAGTTAAAATGTAAAGCAAACACACCTTGTGTTGAGAAAGGTGGAATTTATAAATGCACATTAGCAAAATGTATCATAATTTGTGTTTGCTGAACATTTTAGAATCTGGCATAAGAAGAAAAGTTCATATTGTACATATCTTTGTTGTAATTCTTTGATCACACATCTGATGAGATTTTTAACCTGGATTCTGAAGTTCTAAAACTAAAAACTAAAAAATGTTTAAAAGAATATCTCTAGTATATCATTATCATAATATACCCCGCAAACTCCCAAATATGAGTATAAGCATCTGCCCCAGAATCACTCTTATTTATCTTAAGGAATCTTTAAATCTCTACATTAAATGAGCATCTGGGATCCTTAAACAAACCATTCAAAGAGGTAAACAAGTTGTTGTGCCTTTACAATCTGGCGTCTCATTATGACTCAAACCCTTGAGACTTTTCAGTTGGACGCAACTCAGCAGCGTCGTCCCTCAGCGCAGACTTTGGAGGTATTAATAGATGGGCCCAATAATAGCTCAGTGAGTTAAAGCTGTCCGTCATGTGATCACTCTGCACCGGCACACACCGCCATACTGTCTGTCAAAACTACAAAACGACCAAGGCAATTAACTGCACTTTTTTGTAGTAGGGCCCAGTAAGTATGCTTCTTAAAAGATGTTATATTTTCCCAATATTGCAACCACCTACAGCAACAAATTGGCTTCTTGATAAGCCAATTTTACAAATCAGTGAATAATCAGCGAACTAAATATGCAAAGACTGGATGAGTGTAATGCATGTTTACACAGTGCAGATACAGCTTAAGGTATGGTTGTTAGATGATTATCAACCATGGCAACAGCACAGCAAGTGAGCAGGGTCTGCAAGTCTCTCTGCTGGCGGCCTGAGCTCACCTTCCTGCCGTTCCCCTCCCTGCTACAGGGGATTATACTCTGTGTCTCTCTGTCTAAGTCCACACAACACAATCTGTCCATCTCCTCTCTGGATGACAGCAGTGACACCGTACGGCAGCTCTTTTATCTTCTGTGTGATTTGCTGCATCTTTTTCCTGCACTTGCAACCCACCAACCACTGTTTTCATCTGGGGATTATGGACACAATGTAATACAGCGTCCCTGCTTCGCTGGCTATTCTCGTGGCTTTTCTGCTTACACCTGCACTTCCTTTATCCAAACAGCAGTGTTGTACATTGCTGTGTGTGAACAGACCAGAGGAGGCTGAACTGACATATTCACCTCGAATTATATTCTCACATCCAAATGCATCCATTACCCAGACACAAGGTGTGACCTGATACATGCAGTCATTGTTTCTGTTCAGCAGCCCATGTTCTGTCTCTTAGTATCCATTTAGATTAAACACTAGAACAGGCATATTGAATCTTTTACTACTCGTTTCTACCCTTACAGACAAGGAAAACTCACATTTATTCACCATGCTTCCCTTTTAAATAGCCAGAATGCACTCTCAGATATTAGAATCAACTTTAAAATAGACTATTGCTTTGTTAAGCCAAATGCAGAGGTGGTGTTGTGTTAAAAAACTGCATTTCCCTGCCTCTTTTTAATTGCAGTCTCCACTTGTCCCTCTAATCTAGTCCATATATTATTCAAGGGGTAGAGCATAGATGGTGTTAGTTTTTACATAAGGAAAAACTAGCTTCACTATAAAAAGTTCTTGCAGACAAACATTAGTGACAAATAACTGAGAAAAACACTCTGTAATGTTGTTTCTGTCCAGTCTGTCACACTTTCTCTGAGCCAGAAATATCCACTTCAGCAGTACAAACATTCACCAAACTTTCCAGTCTCATTAATATTCTGAAGGTTTATACAGATGGGTTTGTTCATATATCATTCATAGCCTGATTTATAAAACACTTTATTCCTAAAAATTTGGCAAAATATTATTCATTATGTATGAAGTGATAAAAAGAGCTATCAAAAATCCACTCTGTGACTCTAATACGTTGTTCTGGAAATGTATCCAAATTACTGCATATTTAACTAAAGAATGCCTTTTTTTGAATATTTACATAAAATCAGAAAACTTGCAATACAAACAATAATTGTCCCAATGAAAGGAATCATGTGGTGTTATCTATGATCTCGCCATTAATAAGACATTTTTTGCTATTCACATGTAGAGTCTTGCCTTAATTACGGCTGTGAGAATATACTTTATTCATTCAGTTTGATGGAGTAACCAGTCTTGAAACACCAGACCATATTTGGCACAGCACTCAGGATTTCTTCTATGCTCTTTTTAAGGAAAGTTGCACAGAAGTCACATCTTGGAATAGCTGTCCAGTACTACCACGGGTCAGGGCTTGTTCTGCTTTATTAAAGGGCAGATCATGGCAGTAATGAGGGAAAGGCAATGGCTACAATTTCAAGCTGACCCACGTCTGAAACTGATCACCTCACAGTCACACTACTGCTTCCCTATGCCTGAACAGAGTGGTATACATTGTTTTTTTCAGTATTATTCTTTTGCTGTGTCATTACTGCATGTGTTTGCCTCCGTGTGCTTGATGTCATCTATTTGGACATGACACTGTACGATGAAGCGCTGCAGCAGGTTTGATTGCTCTTATGCTCACTACTGTAAGTAGCTTCTGTTGACCGTGGCTGCAGGAGGCTGTTATATAACAACACGCAGGTCAGACACAATCACAGTGGGGACTGATGCCCAGAAAAGAGCAGAGACTGTCATCATGGGGATTAAAAACTACGAGCTGCTAAACAATATGTCACTGAACATTGAATCGTGTTCATTTGACATTGCGCTTGCTTGCTTTAGTGCTGTTTATCTTTGAAAAATAGACTTCTGGAAGACATTTTAAGCAGGAAAGAACTGCATTATAGTACTGTATCACTGTCTGCATGTTGCTTCATATGAAGACAAATGCTCTAAGCACAACTGATGAGAAACTCACTAATGACGATGTTCAGTAAAGTGGAATTTATTAAAGAATAAACATATTTTCATTTGTCAATTGTGCCTTTTAGGCCAAATTCAGTTGTTCAAATTGGACAGTGTCCATCCAGCCAACAGTCAAATAACAAGTCATAATTTAACACCAATTTGAGGAAAAAGAGAAACACAGAAAACAGCATGTTTAGGGAGAAGCTAGAGGTCCCATCTGTTTACCAATAACGCAGCAAATGATTAATTCCCCCCTTTAGTCCACTCTATGGTTAAATTAAATTTCATATTTTTATAACACTTTATACCCCGTTTGTCTCGGATAGCCTAACAGAAACGCAACTTGCAGCGGCCTGTTTCTTGTTTGTGGCCAATAATCTACAGTATAAAGTATAACAAAACAACACACAAGTCTAAAGAGAAATAGTGACTTAAAAAAGAAATGCCTACCTTTATATTTCCAACAGCTCCGCGTAAAATATGATCAGATTTATGTTGTTTTCTTATGAAGCATCGAGAGTAGGAGAGCTATAATCTGTTGCAGTCAATCCAATTATCTAATTTATCTGGATTCTGTTGTCCCGTAGGTAGCCTCCACATGGCGCTCAGTATTAGCCTACTGACAGGCAGCATAGCTCTCTGTGTGGGCTTCACAGGTACATCCTCAATATCTGCAGGTTCCACATCTCCACTTCTATGTTGAGATATCGCTGTTCAAAGACACTTCTGGATGTCACGGTGTTTTTAATCCATCAGCTGTCGGTGCGACTGAAGCAGCTCCTGGTTCAGTGTGTGGATGTGGAGAGCTGCCCCCTGCTGCTGCGTGACGCGACACAACCAACACAACAACTCTCTCTACAAATATAAAGTAAATATAAAGTGCTGTTACCAGTGGTGTAAACAGTGGCCTAACTGAATGTTAAATTAACTGAATCCCCCCCAAAAATAAAAATAAAAATAAAAAATAAAAAGAAAATGTAATAAAAAGAAAATTTCAAAGCAACTTGTAGCCTACCCTATATAGAAGATATTTGATCTTTCCCTATTCAAATAATGCAGGATATTATCAAATGGACGATTGTAAGCTTTTAGTCATCATAACTTTGATATAAGGGAGAGAACATTTTGAGAAAATCACCTGTTACAGCAGCGAGTCCAAGGGATTTAAATAAAATAAAATAACGACAAAAATACAAATAAAATAAAAGAGCTTTATACATTAAATACAAGATATAAAAAAACAAGATAGATGGCAAATAGAATTAAGTAAAATAGATGCATACACTATAAACTAGATAAAAAAGGCAAAAATACAACAAAATAGCTTTTCACTAAGTAGAAGATAAAAACAATACAGAAATACAGATGAAATAAAGCAGCTATATACACTACATACAACATGAAAAGACAAAACTATAAATAAAATAAAACAGCTGTATACACTAAAGAAAAACAAATAAACAAATAAAATAGCGAATATAAACATACATGATAAAAACAAGACAACAATGCAAATAAAATAAAACCGATATATACACTAATAAAACACATTTTTTAAAGGCAGAAATGCAGATGAAATAAAAAAAACAGCTATATACACTAAATACAAGAGAAAAACAAGATACATTGCAAATAGAATTAAATAAAATTGCTATATGCACTGCATTTAAGATAAAAAGAAGTGAAATGCAAATAAAGTAAAATAAAATAGATATATACACTATAAACCAGATGGAAAAAGACAAAAATACAACAAAATAGCTATACACTAAATAGAAGATAAAACAAGACAGAAATACAGATGAAATAAAGCAGCTATATACACTACATACAACATAAAAACACATAACTACAAATAAAATAAAACAGCTATATACACTACATAAATAAAAAATAAAATAGCAAATATGTACATACATAATAAAAACAAGACCACAATGCAAATTAAATAAAACCGATATATTCACAAAATAAAAGATTAAAAAGGCAGAAATACAGATAAAAATCAAATAAAACATCTATATACACTAAGTACAAGATAAAAACAAGATACAATGCAGGTAAAATAGCTTAGCAAACAAAATGACAAATAAAATAAAACACTACATACATCATATACACTAAATACAAGAGAAAAATCAGGACAAAAGAAACAAATAAAATAAAACAAGACAAAAACAAGACAAAGAGAGCAAATAAAAATGTGCTGAATTTCACTTATTAAAATATGTGCGTGATGGATAATTGTGCAAGATAATTGCATAAATTATTATAAAACAGACATGCTGTGGGGCATACTGTAGACTAAGATAAATATATAAACATTATTGCACAGGATAGTCTGCTTTAACTGGTGGCTGAAAGTGACAGACAAGAACAGCGTTGCATTAGGTGACAAATGAATTGATGCATTACTCCAGCAATTATTTTACTGGCTTCACAATATATTGTGTAGATGCGTTAATATCTGATGAGTGGAGACAAGGCTGGAACTATCCTGATGTAGCCGAATACCATAGCCAGTCTGAGATCAACTAACTAATGTTACTATTCCACTGTTCATTTTATTAAGTTTAAGCATTTTGCAAAACTGGTTTAGAAAGGGTTGTGACATGGAAAGAACAAAGGCAGAAAGGCATCGTAATTTTTCACTATTTTCTACACATATCTCCTCAAGTTACCGTTAAAAACATTCTACAATACCAAAGAATATTTCCTCCATCTTATCAGCATAATGCGGAGCTGGTGCTGTGGCAGTTGCCATGGCTGTTGTTGCTAGGTAACTATTTGTAAGTAGTCCAGTGAGTTGTGAGGAAGAAATCAAGACCCAGCGAGTCATTCATACTGAGGTCTCCCTCCAGCTGTAACACATTAAGGTTCATTCAAACTTTCTCTTTTTATACTGTAATGGTCATAAACAGGATTATGCTGATGTTGCTGATACTATATAATGTGTTGCACTGTAAGATAGCTGTCAAGATCACGTATCTCTGTATAAAGAAACATTTAAAAAATGGAGATTAATTCCAACAAAAAATTACAGAAGCATTGATGCAGCTTTAAAATCATGTTCAAGTAAAACTAAAAGCATGAAACATTAACAATACCACTAAAACGCCCTTTTTCTATGATCTCCTGGTTAAGTTAATGTCAATCATTTAACTCATTTTACACTTTCAACATTTAAGTGACTCCCTTAAGATGTCACTCATTTGTTTGTTTTATATATATCCTCGTCCTGAAGGAAAGCTTTTTTTGTTTAATAATTGAAACTAGAAAATTTCTAAAGAAATTTTGATTGTGTGTTTGCCTCTGGCCCTTGATTCTCGTTGATTAAATCAGCAGTTAAACAGGGTCTCTGTCCTGAGTTCACAGACACCTCATACAAGTTTCTAGGACAAACGGTTCATTAGTTAGTAAAAGGGGCGTGGCTAATTAAAAGGGGCGGGGTAATCAACCACCAATTAAACAGGAACTCTATGCCGAGTAACCTGACACCTTATACAAGTTTCTAGGACAAACAGTTTATTAGTTATGAAAGGGGGCGTGGCTAATCAAAAAGGGCGGGAATGTATTAAATATTGTTATGTAGAACTGGTCAGTGATGAACCATCATCATGCATGACAAGTTTGAGGCAGATTGGACAATGTATGGTCAAGTTATAAGGTATCATGCTTTATGAAAAAACGCCATGTCCTTTAAATTAGAATGTCTGTCTTGGAGGAGGGAGGCTTTGGTAGCTAAGCAACCAGGTGGCCAGGTGGAGTTGACCAATCACAGCAGAGCAATCAACTGAAATGAACTGCTGGTGGAGACCTATTTTATACAGTCTATGGTGGAGACAGTTCCGCCACAGTGAGCAGGCAGAGCTGGACTATAGCGTCATATTTGAGTCATTGTTTGATCTTCGCGCACATATTCAGCAACTGAGTGAAGCAGACTCTCCCCCGTGCACGCTCGCGGTGGAGCTCTGCTCCCGCGGAGCGAGGACTCTTTACACATTGGGGGCGGGGCCAAGGCTGACCCCAGGCCTCTTATGATTGGTCATTTTCCAGCCCTCCACGTGGGTGCCTTTTCAGTTTGCTGCTGACAGCTGGTAGCGGCGGCATCAATTAAACAACAACAACGGTTGTTTCATGACGTTCACGACCACAAGTCTACGCTTCATCACTGATAATGAAAAGGTTAAAAAAAAATGCTGTTTCTTGTTTCTAAATGATCATACAGTAGTTAAAGTGTTAGATCCATGGGTTTGCCGTGACACCGAGCAGAGACCTGCAGTCCAGCGGTGCAGGCTGTCTCTCTGAAGCAGAGGATGGCGGTCGTCTTAATTTATGTCAGTCTTCTCAGACAGCCCACAAACATTGGAAGACTTTCTGATCAGAGACTGGAGCGGTGGTCCGGAGAGAGGAGGATGTGGAGCCGGAGCTCGTCTGGGGGGCGGAGCTCGGCAGCACCTGGTGTCGTTGTGTCCTGAACATAGACTGAAGAGTCTGAATCTGCTGTCAGGAGGCTGACCTGGACCATACCATGCGTGGTGAAGCATGTGTAACAAATGTTCGCACATTTGGAGTACTGTGCCGGGAAGAGGACGTGCTGTCGCTGAAGGATGTCCGAGCGGAGACACCGGAGCGTCCTGTCAACAGCAGGTAACTAGGTCAAGCTAACTAACGTCAGTAATCGCCGGTGGTTTAACGTAAAATATAGTAAATAAACGCTAAACGTGAGACAGGAATATGATGGAGAAGATGCGAACAATATTTCCATTTTCAATAGTTATCAGACGAAAACGTTTTAGTTTATGTCGCTCCATGCTAACGGTAATAGCTAATTACTAGCTAACATTAGCGTTAGCTAACAATGACATCAAATGGCAGGCTAGGTTGAAAGAACACGTTTTCTTGTGGAGGAAAGAGTGTGATGCAAAACATGTCAGAGAAGTCTGGGTGACAACATGATTTTTTTTTTTTTTTTGCTAGCTACTGTCAATACTTCTGTTGAGCAGAAGCTGCTTTTTTTATTTAAAAAATCTGCCACTACACATGGAGACGCATTTGAAGCAGTTAGGCCAAGTAAAGGAATAGCGCATGCTAAACTGCACACATCACAAGAATATAGCCTGCAAGATGTGGTGAGGGAGGTCGCGGAATTTAGGATAACCCGACTGACTGACGTGGAGAACGTGGAGTCACGGTAAGAAATAATAAGTAAAAATAAAAATTTCTTTAGAGGTTTGCATCAGCTGTGATGAGCTCCTCTGGCCAAGGAATTAAATGATGTTGATGTGGAATTATTTGGGTTTTAAGACAAGTGTTTTTTTTAATATTATTGTGGTTACTTTTTCGTTTTTGACAGTTATTTCAGACCAATCCTGAGCTGCAGATATGTTCATGTTTAGGCTCAGAGTGGTGAGGGTATTTATGAGGGCTGCTGTTTGAGGTGAAAGGTGTGTTTAATAAGAGGCTCACAGAGGGACAGAGTCGGACAGCTGCGTTTCAATTATTGTGTTTGTGTATACGGTTTGTTTTGGAGTACGGACATAGTTGATGACTTAATACCTGCTGACTTCACTTGACCTGTCTCACTGCCTGTCTGTCACTGCGGTGGATTGATGCCGCTGTACTGTACTGAGTGTTGTGCTCTCAGTAGAGCTCCGGTTTTAAAAGCGGTGAAATTAAAAACACTCCAGCGTCTGTAGTTAGCATTTTCTGGAGGAAGATTTCATAGAGCAGAGTCCCTGGATTTGTCTCCAGTCATTAATGAGATGTTGATTCTCTTCCGGTTATATCACTTGATTACGCGTGAATTCGCGAGATTCACTGATAAACTGCACTCTGTTGAAAGAGCATTTTATTTGTTCTGCCTCTCACTTCACGCTGCTCACTTAGAGATTGGATAATCTTCCACGGCACACCAGTGATTTCTTACGGCACACTTGTGTGCCGCGGAACAGCTGTTGGGAATCACAGGATTGGAGCACAGTTATGGGGGAATCTGATTGGCTTCTTGTGTTTTGGCTTTGATGTAAATCCTGTCGGATTTACATCAAAGCTGGCGGGAATCGGCCTCTCTGGCTTTTCGTCTGAGGTAAGGAGACATACTACTAGCATACTACCGTTACAATTGTGATTTATAATGTTAGCATTTTCATATTTGAACTTTTAAACTACTGTCGAAAATTTTGTGAAATGTAGTTGCAAGTTATTTGAGTTTCATTTGGACGATGTTTGTCATTTTATTTTGCTAATTTATTCGCGGCTACTGGTCTCAGGTCTGAGATAGCGCTCTCTAGCGAGCTAGCTTTAGCATCATGTCGAAGCAATTTATAAATGGTCCGTCGAGGCAGAATATCTTTACAGTTACTCCATGTTACAGTTACCATGATGCTAACTGTTGTTATAACAGTAGATGTGTCTGGTGTTAGCAAACACTATTGATTCTAAGAGTGCATTGCATGGTTTGACTGATTTGATGCTACTGACAGACAGCCTATAATGCATTGTGAGTTGATAATCTAGGCCACAACAGTTTATGATTGCTGTGTTTTGTCTTGTGTCTATCTGGGAAGGTGTCATTATGCTAATAATAATATAATAATGCTAAAAAATTGCCAGTTTATGCTATTTTCCTTGATTAATGTTGTCTAAATGCCATTTTTAATGTAGGGTTTGTGTACAATGTTGGCCTGACTAATTTTTTTTAAACTGTGATATGTAGTGATATGTATTAATTCAGTTATTTAAAATATTAATTACACATTATTATTACATTGCTGCAATGCTCACAGTTGTCATCCTGTTCTAGATAAATACTACTTCACCTAAGAGACTTGAGTATCCAGTTCTTCGTTGACCTTGAGCATTCAGTTGTTTGTCTTCACCTTTTCAGGTAAGCAATTTTAAAAAAACGCTTTTGTAATGTTGAGAAACACTGAAATTATTATTCATAAAGAACTTTCAACCACTGTTCTGTGATGTCATGTATAGTGATATACAAATATATCTGAAGGAAAGGTGTATTTGGGATAATCAATATTATTAGTATTATTCATGTATTTATTCATTTTTAAATCAGAGAATGGGGGAAAATAGATTATTAGTACAAAAACTAGTAACTAGTAAAAAAAAAATTGGTAAAAATAATGTTCATTCATTAATTGACGCTTGGTCAAACTCTCATCTAATTAAGTATTGCTGTCTCATTAATGTATTAATGTATTTTTTTATTTTGTAGGCTAAAACCTGAGAAGCCATCACCATGTTGTTGTTTCACATCAGAATAAGTATTTCACATGATGCAGATTTTTCAGCATGTGGTCCTCAATATATAGTATAGAAGTCGCTGTATTTTCTGACTTTTCCAGGTTTCCTGTGTCCAGCATCTTCAAGACAGACTAAGCTAACTTTTCATATTTTTTGCACATTTATATTTAGGTTAGGAGTAGGTTAGGTTTATAGTAGAGTATTTAGTTTGTATAGTTTAGCTTTTTATTCTGGTCTAGGGACAGTTAAGTTAGCAAATTAATTTAGTTCAGATCACTTACAGTTGCATATTATTGTTACAATTGTGTTATTTTGTGAGTTATTGTTGTACAGGCTATTGTATATTGCAGGACCAAGTGAGACGAGGAAGACCACTGCTTCCAAGATGCCGCGCTCAGAAAGTGCGTTGGACAAGTCTTGACCTTGCAGATCCTGCCCCACTTAGCCCAACCACTTCCGACCATGGGGTACCTCAAAGACCTCCGTCAACCAGCCGGCTGTGGATGATGGATAACGGACCCACAACTCCTTCTCCAGTCTACAAGGTATGGGTTTGTTTTTTTCCCCCATCACAGTGGACACAGACATGGCCTGATAATAAAATCTGCTGTCTTAACTACTTCCTTTGAATAATAAAATATTAATTCACAATTGAGTATTTATAATGTATGAATAAATTTGGTATTGTGTGTCATCTGGTTCTGAAAATACAGACACCCCCACAGTCCAAGAACAGCTGGATGACCTCTGGACCCACTTGCCCCCGTTCACCAGTTGAAAAGATAGGCTTTTTAAAAAATTCTTCAATTGTTAATTCTGCACAAAGTGATACACAAAACATTGTATGTCTTCCATTTCAACAAACACAAACATGAAATGTATATTTAAATACATAACTTAATGCAAATCAATCATACTAAACATCATCTTCTTTTTTTTTAAACCAACCATTGCACGCACTTCCATCCAAGGAGAGGTTACATCTTGATGGTAACTTTTTAGATGAACAAAACTTTTGTGAGATTTGTAATTGTTGTTTCTGGGGAGGGGGCGGAGAGGGTAAGTCTAAACATTGCATGCAAGAGACCACACCGGTGTCTCAGGGGAAAGCTATCTGTATACACAAGTATCAGTCTACTTGGTTGCTTCAAAATTTTACGATAGTTTTGCAATTCCTGACCCAGAGAGAAGCACATCAAACAAAGAAAAAAAGCAATGGTAGATTTTCAAGGCCTTTCAATGACATTAACATTATTTTCAATGACATTCATTTTGCAATTAAACTTTGGTTTTATCTTCTAAAACATAGCTATAATGACATTCAAATGTAGATTACCACAAACACAATAAACTTCAAGTCTCATTGGATGAAATAAAAAATTATTGACAGTCCTGAAATGATGGGTTAAACATCCTTCATAAGCCTACATTAATAATATATTAATTTCAGGTGAAATATTTATTTTTTACTTTAAATTCAAATCTCATTTAAACAAATTGATACTTAGTATTTTTCATGTGAAATTATGTAAAAACAAAGAGAAAAGAAAAGATAAGTCTAAAACTAAAAAGTGGTCTTCCTCGTCTCGCATGGTCTCAGTAGCAGTCGCAGGTTCGCATGGTCTCAGTGGCAGTCGCCGGTTCGCATGGTCTCAGCGGCAGAGTTACTGGTTCGCATGTTCTCAGAGGCAGAGTTAGTGGTTCACAGGGTCTTAGCGACAAAGTTACTGGTTCACATGGTCTCAGCGGCAGAGTTACTGGTTCACATGGTCTCAGCGACAGAGTCGCCGGTTCACATGGTGTCTCAGCGACAAAGTCGCCGGTTCGCATGGTCTCGGTGGCAGTCTCCGGTTTGCATGGTCTCAGTAGCAGTCGCAGGTTCGCATGGTCTCAGTGGCAGTCGCCGGTTCGCATGGTCTCAGCAGCAGAGTTACTGGTTCGCATGGTCTGAGAGGCAGAGTTACTGGTTCACAGGGTCTCAGCGACGGAGTTACTGGTTCACATGGTCTCAGAGGCAGAGTTAGTGGTTCACAGGGTCTCAGCGACGAAGTTACTGGTTCACATGGTCTCAGCGGCAGAGTTACTGGTTCACATGGTCTCAGCGACAGAGTCACCGGTTGACATGGTCTCTCAGCGACAGAGTCGCCGGTTCGCATGGTCTCGGTGGCAGTCGCCGGTTCGCATGGTCTCAGTAGCAGTCGCAGGTTCGCATGGTCTCAGTGGCAGTCGCCGGTTTGCATGGTCTCAGAGGCAGAGTTAGTGGTTCACAGGGTCTCAGCGACAAAGTTACTGGTTCACATGGTCTCAGCGGCAGAGTTACTGGTTCACATGGTCTCAGCGACAGAGTCACCGGTTCACATGGTCTCTCAGCGACAAAGTCGCCGGTTCGCATGGTCTCGGTGGCAGTCGCCGGTTCGCATGGTCTCAGTAGCAGTCGCAGGTTCGCATGGTCTCAGTGGCAGTCGCCGGTTTGCATGGTTTCAGAGGCACAGTTAGTGGTTCACAGGGTCTCAGCGACAAAGTTACTGGTTCACATGGTCTCAGCGGGAGAGTTACTGGTTCACATGGTCTCAGCGACAGAGTCACCGGTTCACATGGTCTCTCAGCGACAAAGTCGCCGGTTCGCATGGTCTCAGTGGCAGTCGCAGGTTCGCATGGTCTCAGTGGCAGTCGCCGGTTTGCATGGTCTCAGAGGCAGAGTTAGTGGTTCACAGGGTCTCAGCGACAAAGTTACTGGTTCACATGGTCTCAGCGGCAGAGTTACTGGTTCACATGGTCTCAGCGACAGAGTCACCGGTTCACATGGTCTCTCAGCGACAAAGTCGTCGGTTCGCATGGTCTCGGTGGCAGTCGCCGGTTCGCATGGTCTCAGTAGCAGTCGCAGGTTCGCATGGTCTCAGTGGCAGTCGCCGGTTTGCATGGTTTCAGAGGCACAGTTAGTGGTTCACAGGGTCTCAGCGACAAAGTTACTGGTTCACATGGTCTCAGCGGGAGAGTTACTGGTTCACATGGTCTCAGCGACAGAGTCACCGGTTCACATGGTCTCTCAGCGACAAAGTCGCCGGTTCGCATGGTCTCGGTGGCAGTCGCCGGTTCGCATGGTCTCAGTAGCAGTCGCAGGTTCGCATGGTCTCAGTGGCAGTCGCCGGTTTGCATGGTCTCAGAGGCAGAGTTAGTGGTTCACAGGGTCTCAGCGACAAAGTTACTGGTTCACATGGTCTCAGAGGCAGAGTTAGTGGTTCACAGGGTCTCAGCGATGAAGTTACTGGTTCACATGGTGTCAGCGGCAGAGTTACTGGTTCACATGGTCTCAGCGACAGAGTCACCGGTTCACATGGTCTCTCAGCGACAGAGTCGCCGGTTCGCATGGTCTCGGTGGCAGTCGCCGGTTCGCATGGTCTCAGTAGCAGTCGCAGGTTCGCATGGTCTCAGTGGCAGTCGCCGGTTTGCATGGTTTCAGAGGCACAGTTAGTGGTTCACAGGGTCTCAGCGACAAAGTTACTGGTTCACATGGTCTCAGCGGGAGAGTTACTGGTTCACATGGTCTCAGCGACAGAGTCACCGGTTCACATGGTCTCTCAGCGACAAAGTCGCCGGTTCGCATGGTCTCGGTGGCAGTCGCCGGTTCGCATGGTCTCAGTAGCAGTCGCAGGTTCGCATGGTCTCAGTGGCAGTTGCCGGTTTGCATGGTCTCAGAGGCAGAGTTAGTGGTTCACAGGGTCTCAGCGACAAAGTTACTGGTTCACATGGTCTCAGCGGCAGAGTTACTGGTTCACATGGTCTCAGCGACAGAGTCACCGGTTCACATGGTCTCTCAGCGACAAAGTCGCCGGTTCGCATGGTCTCGGTGGCAGTCGCCGGTTCGCATGGTCTCAGTAGCAGTCGCAGGTTCGCATGGTCTCAGTGGCAGTCCCCGGTTTGCATGGTTTCAGAGGCACAGTTAGTGGTTCACAGGGTCTCAGCGACAAAGTTACTGGTTCACATGGTCTCAGCGGCAGAGTTACTGGTTCACATGGTCTCAGCGACAGAGTTACTGGTTCACATGGTCTCAGCGACAGAGTCACCGGTTCACATGGTCTCTCAGCGACAAAGTCGCCGGTTCGCATGGTCTCGGTGGCAGTCGCAGGTTCGCATGGTCTCAGTGGCAGTCGCCGGTTTGCATGGTCTCAGAGGCAGAGTTAGTGGTTCACAGGGTCTCAGCGACAAAGTTACTGGTTCACATGGTCTCAGCGGCAGAGTTACTGGTTCACATGGTCTCAGCGACAGAGTCACCGGTTCACATGGTCTCTCAGCGACAAAGTCGCCGGTTCGCATGGTCTCGGTGGCAGTCGCCGGTTCGCATGGTCTCAGTAGCAGTCGCAGGTTCGCATGGTCTCAGTGGCAGTCTCCGGTTTGCATGGTTTCAGAGGCACAGTTAGTGGTTCACAGGGTCTCAGCGACAAAGTTACTGGTTCACATGGTCTCAGCGGCAGAGTTACTGGTTCACATGGTCTCAGCGACAGAGTCACCGGTTCACATGGTCTCTCAGCGACAAAGTAGCCGGTTCGCATGGTCTCGGTGGCAGTCGCCGGTTCGCATGGTCTCAGTAGCAGTCGCAGGTTCGCATGGTCTCAGTGGCAGTCGCCGGTTTGCATGGTTTCAGAGGCACAGTTAGTGGTTCACAGGGTCTCAGCGACAAAGTTACTGGTTCACATGGTCTCAGCGACAGAGTTACTGGTTCACATGGTCTCAGCGACAGAGTCACCGGTTCACATGGTCTCTCAGCGACAAAGTCGCCGGTTCGCATGGTCTCGGTGGCAGTCGCCGGTTCGCATGGTCTCAGTAGCAGTCGCAGGTTCGCATGGTCTCAGTGGCAGTCGCCGGTTTGCATGGTCTCAGAGGCAGAGTTAGTGGTTCACAGGGTCTCAGCGACAAAGTTACTGGTTCACATGGTCTCAGAGGCAGAGTTAGTGGTTCACAGGGTCTCAGCGATGAAGTTACTGGTTCACATGGTGTCAGCGGCAGAGTTACTGGTTCACATGGTCTCAGCGACAAAGTCACCGGTTCACATGGTCTCTCAGCGACAGAGTCGCCGGTTCGCATGGTCTCGGTGGCAGTCGCCGGTTCGCATGGTCTCAGTAGCAGTCGCAGGTTCGCATGGTCTCAGTGGCAGTCGCCGGTTTGCATGGTTTCAGAGGCACAGTTAGTGGTTCACAGGGTCTCAGCGACAAAGTTACTGGTTCACATGGTCTCAGCGGGAGAGTTACTGGTTCACATGGTCTCTCAGCGACAAAGTCGCCGGTTCGCATGGTCTCGGTGGCAGTCGCCGGTTCGCATGGTCTCAGTAGCAGTCGCAGATTCGCATGGTCTCAGTGGCAGTCGCCGGTTTGCATGGTCTCAGAGGCAGAGTTAGTGGTTCACAGGGTCTCAGCGACAAAGTTACTGGTTCACATGGTCTCAGAGGCAGAGTTAGTGGTTCACAGGGTCTCAGCGACGAAGTTACTGGTTCACATGGTCTCAGCGGCAGAGTTACTGGTTCACATGGTCTCAGCGACAGAGTCACCGGTTCACATGGTCTCTCAGCGACAAAGTCGCCGGTTCGCATGGTCTCGGTGGCATTGGCCGGTTCGCATGGTCTCAGTAGCAGTCGCCGGTTCGCATGGTCTCAGTGGCAGTCGCAGGTTCGCATGGTCTCAGTGGCAGTCGCCGGTTCGCATGGTCTCAGCGGCAGAGTTACTGGTTTGCATGGTCTCAGAGGCAGAGTTAGTGGTTCACAGGGTCTCAGCGACGAAGTTACTGGTTCACATGGTCTCAGCGGCAGAGTTACTGGTTCACATGGTCTCAGCGACAGAGTCACCGGTTCACATGGTCTCTCAGCGACAGAGTCGCCGGTTCGCATGGTCTCGGTGGCAGTCGCCTGTTCGCATGGTCTCAGTAGCAGTCGCAGGTTCGCATGGTCTCAGTGGCAGTCGCCGGTTTGCATGGTCTCAGAGGCAGAGTTAGTGGTTCACAGGGTCTCAGCGACAAAGTTACTGGTTCACATGGTCTCAGCGGCAGAGTTACTGGTTCACATGGTCTCAGCGACAGAGTCACCGGTTCACATGGTCTCTCAGCGACAAAGTCGCCGGTTCGCATGGTCTCGGTGGCAGTCGCCGGTTCGCATGGTCTCAGTAGCAGTCGCAGGCTCGCATGGTCTCAGTGGCAGTCGCCGGTTTGCATGGTTTCAGAGGCACAGTTAGTGGTTCACAGGGTCTCAGCGACAAAGTTACTGGTTCACATGGTCTCAGCGGGAGAGTTACTGGTTCACATGGTCTCAGCGACAGAGTCACCGGTTCACATGGTCTCTCAGCGACAAAGTCGCCGGTTCGCATGGTCTCAGTGGCAGTCGCAGGTTCGCATGGTCTCAGTGGCAGTCACCGGTTCGCATGGTCTCAGCGGCAGAGTTACTGGTTTGCATGGTCTCAGAGGCAGAGTTAGTGGTTCACAGGGTCTCAGCGACGAAGTTACTGGTTCACATGGTCTCAGCGGCAGAGTTACTGGTTCACATGGTCTCAGCGACAGAGTCACCGGTTCACATGGTCTCTCAGCGACAAAGTCGCCGGTTCGCATGGTCTCGGTGGCAGTCGCCGGTTCGCATGGTCTCAGTAGCAGTCGCAGGTTCGCATGGTCTCAGAGGCAGAGTTACTGGTTCACATGGTCTCAGAGGCAGAGTTAGTGGTTCACAGGGTCTCAGCGATGAAGTTACTGGTTCACATGGTGTCAGCGGCAGAGTTACTGGTTCACATGGTCTCAGCGACAGAGTCACCGGTTCACATGGTCTCTCAGCGACAGAGTCGCCGGTTCGCATGGTCTCGGTGGCAGTCGCCGGTTTGCATGGTCTCAGTAGCAGTCGCAGATTCGCATGGTCTCAGTGGCAGTCGCCGGTTTGCATGGTCTCAGAGGCAGAGTTAGTGGTTCACAGGGTCTCAGCGACAAAGTTACTGGTTCACATGGTCTCAGAGGCAGAGTTAGTGGTTCACAGGGTCTCAGCGACGAAGTTACTGGTTCACATGGTCTCAGCGGCAGAGTTACTGGTTCACATGGTCTCAGCGACAGAGTCACCGGTTCACATGGTCTCTCAGCGACAAAGTCGCCGGTTCGCATGGTCTCGGTGGCAGTCGCCGGTTCGCATGGTCTCAGTAGCAGTCGCCGGTTCGCATGGTCTCAGTGGCAGTCGCAGGTTCGCATGGTCTCAGTGGCAGTCGCTGGTTCGCATGGTCTCAGCGGCAGAGTTACTGGTTTGCATGGTCTCAGAGGCAGAGTTAGTGGTTCACAGGGTCTCAGCGACGAAGTTACTGGTTCACATGGTCTCAGCGGCAGAGTTACTGGTTCACATGGTCTCAGCGACAGAGTCACCGGTTCACATGGTCTCTCAGCGACAGAGTCGCCGGTTCGCATGGTCTCGGTGGCAGTCGCCGGTTCGCATGGTCTCAGTAGCAGTCGCAGGTTTGCATGGTCTCAGTGGCAGTCGCCGGTTTGCATGGTTTCAGAGGCACAGTTAGTGGTTCACAGGGTCTCAGCGGGAGAGTTACTGGTTCACATGGTCTCAGCGACAGAGTCACCGGTTCACATGGTCTCTCAGCGACAAAGTCGCCGGTTCGCATGGTCTCGGTGGCAGTCGCCGGTTCGCATGGTCTCAGTAGCAGTCGCAGGTTCGCATGATCTCAGTGGCAGTCGCCGGTTTGCATGGTCTCAGAGGCAGAGTTAGTGGTTCACAGGGTCTCAGCGACAAAGTCGCCGGTTCGCATGGTCTCAGTGGCAGTCGCAGGTTCGCATGGTCTCAGTGGCAGTCACCGGTTCGCATGGTCTCAGCGGCAGAGTTACTGGTTTGCATGGTCTCAGAGGCAGAGTTAGTGGTTCACAGGGTCTCAGCGACGAAGTTACTGGTTCACATGGTCTCAGCGGCAGAGTTACTGGTTCACATGGTCTCAGCGACAGAGTCACCGGTTCACATGGTCTCTCAGCGACAAAGTCGCCGGTTCGCATGGTCTCGGTGGCAGTCGCCGGTTCGCATGGTCTCAGTAGCAGTCGCAGGTTCGCATGGTCTCAGAGGCAGAGTTACTGGTTCACATGGTCTCAGAGGCAGAGTTAGTGGTTCACAGGGTCTCAGCGATGAAGTTACTGGTTCACATGGTGTCAGCGGCAGAGTTACTGGTTCACATGGTCTCAGCGACAGAGTCACCGGTTCACATGGTCTCTCAGCGACAGAGTCGCCGGTTCGCATGGTCTCGGTGGCAGTCGCCGGTTCGCATGGTCTCAGTAGCAGTCGCAGATTCGCATGGTCTCAGTGGCAGTCGCCGGTTTGCATGGTCTCAGAGGCAGAGTTAGTGGTTCACAGGGTCTCAGCGACAAAGTTACTGGTTCACATGGTCTCAGAGGCAGAGTTAGTGGTTCACAGGGTCTCAGCGACGAAGTTACTGGTTCACATGGTCTCAGCGGCAGAGTTACTGGTTCACATGGTCTCTCAGCGACAGAGTCGCCGGTTCGCATGGTCTCGGTGGCAGTCGCCGGTTCGCATGGTCTCAGTAGCAGTCGCAGGTTCGCATGGTCTCAGTGGCAGTCGCCGGTTTGCATGGTTTCAGAGGCACAGTTAGTGGTTCACAGGGTCTCAGCGGGAGAGTTACTGGTTCACATGGTCTCAGCGACAGAGTCACCGGTTCACATGGTCTCTCAGCGACAAAGTCGCCGGTTCGCATGGTCTCGGTGGCAGTCGCCGGTTCGCATGGTCTCAGTAGCAGTCGCAGGTTCGCATGGTCTCAGTGGCAGTCGCCGGTTTGCATGGTCTCAGAGGCAGAGTTAGTGGTTCACAGGGTCTCAGCGACAAAGTTACTGGTTCACATGGTGTCAGCGGCAGAGTTACTGGTTCACATGGTCTCAGCGACAGAGTCACCGGTTCACATGGTCTCTCAGCGACAAAGTCGCCGGTTCGCATGGTCTCGGTGGCAGTCGCCGGTTCGCATGGTCTCAGTAGCAGTCGCAGGTTCGCATGGTCTCAGTGGCAGTCCCCGGTTTGCATGGTTTCAGAGGCACAGTTAGTGGTTCACAGGGTCTCAGCGACAAAGTTACTGGTTCACATGGTCTCAGCGGCAGAGTTACTGGTTCACATGGTCTCAGCGACAGAGTTACTGGTTCACATGGTCTCAGCGACAGAGTCACCGGTTCACATGGTCTCTCAGCGACAAAGTCGCCGGTTCGCATGGTCTCGGTGGCAGTCGCAGGTTCGCATGGTCTCAGTGGCAGTCGCCGGTTTGCATGGTCTCAGAGGCAGAGTTAGTGGTTCACAGGGTCTCAGCGACAAAGTTACTGGTTCACATGGTCTCAGCGGCAGAGTTACTGGTTCACATGGTCTCAGCGACAGAGTCACCGGTTCACATGGTCTCTCAGCGACAAAGTCGCCGGTTCGCATGGTCTCGGTGGCAGTCGCCGGTTCGCATGGTCTCAGTAGCAGTCGCAGGTTCGCATGGTCTCAGTGGCAGTCTCCGGTTTGCATGGTTTCAGAGGCACAGTTAGTGGTTCACAGGGTCTCAGCGACAAAGTTACTGGTTCACATGGTCTCAGCGGCAGAGTTACTGGTTCACATGGTCTCAGCGACAGAGTCACCGGTTCACATGGTCTCTCAGCGACAAAGTCGCCGGTTCGCATGGTCTCGGTGGCAGTCGCCGGTTCGCATGGTCTCAGTAGCAGTCGCAGGTTCGCATGGTCTCAGTGGCAGTCGCCGGTTTGCATGGTCTCAGAGGCAGAGTTAGTGGTTCACAGGGTCTCAGCGACAAAGTTACTGGTTCACATGGTCTCAGAGGCAGAGTTAGTGGTTCACAGGGTCTCAGCGATGAAGTTACTGGTTCACATGGTGTCAGCGGCAGAGTTACTGGTTCACATGGTCTCAGCAACAGAGTCACCGGTTCACATGGTCTCTCAGCGACAGAGTCGCCGGTTCGCATGGTCTCTCAGCGACAAAGTCGCCGGTTCGCATGGTCTCGGTGGCAGTCGCAGGTTCGCATGGTCTCAGTGGCAGTCGCCGGTTTGCATGGTCTCAGAGGCAGAGTTAGTGGTTCACAGGGTCTCAGCGACAAAGTTACTGGTTCACATGGTCTCAGCGGCAGAGTTACTGGTTCACATGGTCTCAGTGACAGAGTCACCGGTTCACATGGTCTCTCAGCGACAAAGTTGCCGGTTTGCATGGTCTCGGTGGCAGTCACCGGTTCGCATGGTCTCAGTAGCAGTCGCCGGTTCACATGGTCTCAGTGGCAGTCGCAGGTTCGCATGGTCTCAGTGGCAGTCGCCGGTTCGCATGGTCCCAGCGGCAGAGTTACTGGTTCGCATGGTCTCAGAGGCAGAGTTAGTGGTTCACAGGGTCTCAGCGACAAAGTTACTGGTTCACATGGTCTCAGAGGCAGAGTTAGTGGTTCACATGGTCTCAGTGACAGAGTGACCGGTTCACATGGTCTCAGCGACAGAGTCACCGGTTTACATGGTCTCTCAGCGACAGACTCGCCGGTTCGCATTGTCTCAGTGGCAGTCACCGGTTCGCATGGTCTCAGTAGCAGTCGCAGGTTTGCATGGTCTCAGTGGCAGTCGGCGGTTTGCATGGTCTCGGTGGCAGTCGCCGGTTCGCATGGTCTCGGTGACAGTCACAGGTTCGCATGGTCTCAGCGACAAAGTTGCTGGTTCACATGGTCTCAGTGGCAGAGTTACTGGTTCACAAGGTCTCAGCTCTGTGCTGAATTGATGCGCCGTGCTCCATCGTCCGTGAAAAATAGAAGCTCTGCGCAAGTTTTGCCAGGGCTGATGGATGGCGGTGCGACGACGGACTCACTACGCAGTGGATCTGGAGTCAGTGGAACCTTACACAGTGATTATAATGAATGCGTATTGGCTCCGCCGACGGATCTGCATCTGAATTTCGGGGTAACAGGATGTAGTCTGGTACACCCCACCAGGTTATAATTTTGTTGGTGAGTGACCTCTCTTCTGTAAAGCTCAACCGAATGGGTGTAATAGTCCATAAATACAACAGAGTACACATTTCCTCTAGAACTCTATGGGAAAAAGCCCATTAAATCCCAGGGCCTTTCTGAAGCTGCAATTTCCCTGCTTTTCTTAATTTGTATTATTAGCAGAGCTGAGCCCAATCAACACCTATATACCAAAGCACTGCATTATAGGTCTTGTATTTTTCGAAGACATCCTGATATTGAATTCTCATTAAACATTCCAGGAAGGAGTTCTCAGAGACGTCCTGGTATGTAGACTTGCTAGATGATTTCATCTGAAGGAGTTCCAAGATCCAGAAACATGGATCACCTCGTTCCACGACGCTGGACTGCACTATGAGAGGGCACGAATATCAAGCCTTTGTGGGATCACTATGAACGCCCTAAGGCGAAAAGCTGGGACAGATCTTTCCGGCAATATAGCGGGACATTTGCAGGACGGCACTATGAAAGAGGCTTCTTTGCCTTCTGTGATATCTGACTTCCAGCACCGACAAAGTGACCGATATCTGTAAGTAAATACCCCAATCCTCGCGTCTTTGCACTGGCTCCCTGTTCATTTTCGTATTGATTTTGTTGTTTGTTTTTAAAGCTTTGAATGGACTGACCCCATAGTACATCAAGGACCTCATCCAAATCTATACTCCAGCGCTCAAATTGAGGTCCGAGGGCCAGCTCCAGCCCGTGGTGCCTTGAGCTAGATTTAAAACCAGGGGGGACAGGGCTTTCTCTGTGGTGGGCCCCAGACTTTGGAATGCCCTCCCCCTCCATGTCCCAACAGCCCCCACGGTGGAGTGCTTTAAGTCTCGTCTTAAGACCCATTTTTATTTCCTGGCTTTTTAACTTTGCTTGAGTTTTGTGGTCCTCTGTGTCTTTTATTTATTTTACTACTTCAAACTACGTCTTTTATTTATTTTACTATCTGTTTGATTTTATTGTTTTATTTATAGCATCATTTTAGAGTAATACACTTTTTATTTATTGCTGATTGTTATATGGAAATGTTTGTTTTATTGTTGATTCTATGTACAGCACTTTTGAGACATTTTTGTTGTTTAAATGTGCTATACAAATAAAGTGGATTGGATTGAAGTAAAATCATGTAGAGTGGTTGTCTTACTGCAGTAACTTCCTCATAGACACTGTGTAGCTTAAGGCTACAAGAAGTTGAGAGTCTATATTTTAATGTTCAAAATCCACACCCCAGTCAACTCTCCCTTGTTCAGCCAATAGGAATCTGGCATTCATTGACTTTCTTCTTTAAATACTCGGCAAAAAAAGACAGCTGTGTAACTAACCATACCCTGGACCAGTAGTTCTCAACCTTTTTGAGTCGCGACCCCAAATTTAACATGCATGTTGTCTGCGACCCCCCCCCTCACAGTTCAGATCATACAAACTCAGTTGATGCGATATTTAGATCTTATTTTTAGTTTTAATCTAAGTCCTTTGCTATAAGTTTAAAGGTCCATTCTGACCTTGGAAAGTAATAACTTGCTACTTTGGGATTTGTCACAAAATTACCCAAAAAAGAATCAAATTGACCTCAAAATGACACAAAATGATTAAAAAAAGACATAAAATGACCAAAAAATTACATAAAATTAAGCAAAAAGGGACTCAAATTGACTACAAAATGACAAATGACCAAAAAAGATGTAAAATGACCAAAAAAAGACACAAAATGACCAGAAAAGACACAAAATGACCAAAAAAAGACACAAAATTATCAAAAAAAAGACATAAAATGACAAAAAAACACGAAATGACCAAAAAGACTAAAACACGAACACTTTAACACAGTGGAGACAGAGCTGACTTCCAAAATGATTTGGCAACCCCCAGAAATCATCTCGCGACCCCAATTGGGGTCGGGACCCCAAGTTTGAGAATAGCTTCTCTAAGTGATGACCTCATCACTCTAGACTCTCCATAGGGTTACATTGGGGGGATTTTTTGCCCAATAATTTGAAAATCAGTTGTCGAAACCCTTAGAAAATTCATAGCACACTTGTCATGGGCGAGCCGGTCGATTTGATACCTTTTTTGTGTATGTGCGGCCAAAACTCTGGGAGGAGTAGTCGACCGAAAAAACACCACGGAAGAAACGGAAGATTGAAAATAAGAATAGTCCCGGTGAATAGTAGTTAGTGTGCTTTTGCAAGCAAGCAAACAAAATGACACATCAACTTGAACTTGACAACAGAATAGAAGAATCAGAGGCAGCTTTATTGGCAAAGTATGTGAAGGAATTTGATTCTTATTTATTTATTTACTCTTAATGTACATAGCAACAGAAATGTTTGCAGAAATAGACATACAGCCAAGGCAACAAAGCCGAACAAGGTAAATAAAAACATTTGACTACTGTGTACGCGTATAAATATGCATTAAATTAAATATACATAAAACATACATATATGCTATCAAAGTGAAATGTCAGCACTTCTTTTTTCCTGATTAAGCTCAGTCGCACTTGTTTTAAACTTGTTGAAATTCACTTGTTACAGCAGTCCAAAAAGCAAAGGAAACAAGTGATTAAGTAATTAATAAAACATTAACTAAATTAAAAGACAAAATTTGGCCTGTCAAAGCAGAGTGCAAAGACCTATGATTGTCCTGTTACTTGCAAAACATTGACTTTTGTGGGTTGGTATAACAGTATATACAGTGTGCTTAGATTTATATTGGCAGTGATAATATCTACATGTAAAAAACAAACAAATAACTGTGTATTCAAACTATTAAATATATAATTTCCCATTGAATACACTGTGCATAGATAAATATATTGTAAATACATGTACTCATATATGTAAACGGCTCTTCATACTTCAGCTGGTGATGTTTTTAATAATGAAGCTTATCATGTGTGAGAGCAAGATCTCCCTTGTCAGTGTTTGAGGGAGGGGCTAACATATGTTGCGCTTGATGATTGGCTGCGAGGTGAACCTACCAACACGTGGGAGCAAGACTGGACCAATGGGCGCTCTCGAGGCGTGGCCACTGAAGCATCGCTACCATCCAGCCATCATGCTAGCCGAAGAGTGCAACTAGCTTTGCCAGCTCATACAATGTCATACAGCGTTATTTTCTCAGTGTGTAGAATCATTTTTTCATGGACACTGACATTTAGAATGGAAACAACAACTTGTGTGTGAAGGTCGTTGTTGTTTTTTTTGCCTAGAGTACCCGGTAGGACAGCTGTATCGGTTAACTAGCCTGTGAGCTAGCACGGCTAACCCCATAACACTGCCTGCCATCACGAACAGCACAACAAACCAATCCGGACGTTGGTAAACTTTGGAAATTTATATCGTCACCATGGAGAAGGTAATTATTTCTTGTAACATTATCTTAAACCGCGTTACAGTTCTCAGAGGACATATAGTGATACAGAGCTAGCTAGCTGTGGGTAACAGATAGCTGCTAGCCACACCTGCTCCTCCTGTTGGCATTGAGTCACCGAGGCCGAGCCGGCATCGTTTAGTGCTCTGAGCCGCTCAGCTTTGACTTGCTAATTTGAAACCACTTGCTGTATATACTATCTGATAACATCGCCGCCAGTTGGGAGGTTACTGGGACCGTTACAGGGAGAATAGCAGGCCCGCTGGCGTGCATGGCTAATGATGAGGGAACGCCCATCTATATATATATATATATATATATATATATACAAGCCTTTCTTATATATATCTATACAAGCCTTTCTTATATATATCTATGGGAACGCCCAGCACTGACTCGGTTATCCTGTTTCTACAGACATTTACACAGAACTCCTCTTCTGTGTTTTTAGACACCCTCCACACACAAAAAAACTCTAAAGACATTTCTTCAGAATGTTTTTTGCAAATGCCACAGATTTTCATAAAAGAGTATTTGTAGAGGGCAGATTGACAGATGTCTGTCAGTTTTACTGGGTCGGATTTAAAAGCTAAATAAATGGGAACACATCCACTAAAGCATAGACCTTACCCTCTTCCCACAGGCTGATTTCTTGAAAGGACTTCCTGTCTACAATAAGAGCAACTTCAGCAGGTTTCATGCAGACTCCGTTTGTAAAGCATCTGTAAGTACCATATGATCATATGTATGTCCCCAAGTTGTCATTATTAATCCTGATGAATATTTGCTGTGGATAAAATGGTTAACAACTGTCTATTTACTCAATATTTGCTCGTGCTCAAAGCAAACCACGTAGAAAATGCTGTGATTGTTCCTTAATTAAAGTATACACATAAGTCAAATGCACATTTATAATTTGTTACCTCACTTTACAGAATAGGAGGCCCTCTGTGTACCTTCCAACACGAGAATACCCCTCTGAACAGAGTAAGTACCAAACCAAGTCAAAACTGGGGAGAAAAAAGTAAGATATTGTGCAGTATTTGACTATCCCAATATAGGTATTCATTTTAATGCCATAGACCATCTGTGGCTCAAATGATAGAGCAGTTTCCCACTCATCAGAAGGTCGTGGTTTGATCCCTGACCACAGCAATCCAGATGTTGAAGTACCCTTTAAGATACTGAACCCCAAATTGCTCCTGTTAGTGTGTGAATGTTTACCTACTTATGTGCAGGTGGTGCCTTGCATGGTGGCCTCTGCCACCAGTGTTTATGTGTGTTGTATGCATGTTGTATGCTCCTTCTTCACTTCAAATCGTAAAGCATTGGAAGAAAATATTTATGATATACATTTTTATGCGGTTTTAAAGATGTATATTGTCATATCACCCAGCTCGATTCCAGTACATGCATAATTTTGTAGAGACTGTGCTAAAAAAAATCATCATCTTTTAACATATTTTATGCTGAATGTGTTTGCTCTACAGTTATTGTAACAGAGAAAACCAATATCCTCCTGCGTTACCTTCATCAGCAGTGGGACAAAAAGGTGAGCATGTCTTTGTTCGGTCTCAGTTAATCAGAAGCCTCATCATCTTTAGCATTTAGTTGTTGGATTATTACTAAAGGGAAACTGTGATTTTACTGACTGCTGTGTAAACCTTTGTGTCATACAGAATGCAGCAAAGAAAAGGGAACAGGAACAAGGTGAGGGTGACAGTCCGGCACCCCCAAGGAAGATCGCCAGGACAGATAGCCAAGAGATGAACGAGGACTCATAAGTGTGTGTGTGTGTGTGTGTGTGTGTGTGTGTTTGCATATACTGAGTATAGCCAGTATAAACTAACAAAAACAAAGGATAATCCCACCTGAATAAATACTTCTGGCCATTCTGCCGCACTATGGCAGGATGCCTTTCCTGGCATGAAATCAGGAGTCACCCATAGAGAATTAGGGAAATTCCAGTCAACAAAGCAGCTATTTATGATGGAAAGATTGTATGTGTGTAAATTATGTAACCATAAAAAAAATTGAAAGTCACTGACACTGTCAGAACAGATGCACTGTCAGGGGGGAAACTTTATTCTGGTGCTTTTTTAATTTATACTGGCTATTCCCTGTGTAGTATTAAATGTGTAAATGTTTGTATGCATGCTGAGCTATGAGTGTGTGTTGTACTGTATGTGTGAGATAGTTGAAAAAAGTGTCAGAGTAGATATAAGATCAGAGAGGGACATGACAGATAAAGTCAGACACTACCCTTAAAAACAGTCTCATAACTGGTACATGACTTGTGTAGCCTTCTGTCACCTGGAGAGTCTGTCCTGATTTGTGCAAAGATAACTTTTTGTTACTGTTTTAATTTTATTATAACTATTATTGTTTATGTATGGCAATGAGCTTCCTGCCAGCCACAGTGCCCACCCTCTCAGTTTCACTGCCCACTCTGCAACCACATGGGGGCATTGCGACATTTCTCCACACTGTTTGAATCAACAGAACCAAGACTGCACTGTGAAGAACAGCACAAAAGTAGAAGCAACTCTTCCAGAATCCCCCGTAGATGTGTGTTTTTGGTGAATATGCATATCTTCATTCTATTTTGGGACTTGTGCTCATAGGATAAATGTCGTGTTGGTGTTTCTGAGATATATTTTTACATCTAGCACCACCTTCTGGCTGATAAAGGCTAGTAAGAATGGGGTTTTAGCTGCTCTTTCATCAACGGAAGGAAAAGGTTGAGCTTGAATATGGAAGTGTTAAATTGTAACGTTGGGTTTTTAGTTGCACAACAAGGTAACAGCACAGATAGCAAAGAAAAATATGGAGAGGAATGTCTGGAAAAGGGAAAAAAAGACTCCATTATGATGTGTGTAAATATTTGCCAGTACCAGAAGTAGTTTATCCAGCGGAGTATCTTTGTGTCTGCCTTTTTGTAAAATAATACATGCCCATTGATACGATAGAAAATGACCTTTGTGAAAGTAAAGAAAAGAGCCCCGGTGCCCAGTGGATGTTACCTTGCCTTGCATGTTGATGTTTTCATGGCTGGGTATTATACTTCTGGACCAGTAATACAATTTAAGAGGGTGTTGGGGTTGAGGTGTCATCCTGTATGACTGTGGAAGGTATTAGCCTAGAGGCCTTACAACCTGTCATCATGGTTCGGACCCTTTAGCTCCCCCAGCTCAGGGCCTGGGGTAGCTGTACTGTTCGCCCTGTCTTTGTGAGACAGCCCTGGATTGTTTTTGTCTGAGAGCTGGCTTAGATGAACACAGGGGGTTTAAAGGGGGTTATATTTTCAGCCATAGAATGCACAATAAGCATGCACAGCAAAGTGCAGTCGCCATCCTGCCTTGTTCCTAGTAGTTCAGTTTGTATTGGTGTCATATACTGTACAACACTGAATTAGGCTTTTTTTTTTATATTATCACTGCCCAGCGGAGTCACATCGAAGCCTCCTGTCCTTCCTGTCCTTCTTTCAGTCAATGCTACAGTGTGGGTTGACAGTGGGGTCAGTCATCTTCCTACCTACAGTGTAAATACTGTCTGTTTCTGAAGCGCAAAACCACGTTTCTGCTCAGACTGTTCGACAACACCCTAAGCCTTGCCCCATCTCATGTGTGTTAGATCAGAAATGTTCTTTTTAGCTTTGCTGAAATAAAACTAGATTGAAACTGGGTTTTTGTCTTGTGGTACTTCTAATAGATGATTCTCTGTCGTTGATTTAAAGTAACAATCATTTAAATAAATGTCTTAAGTATGGAAGAGTATTAGGGCCAGAGACAATCGGGGGAAAGATGAGGAGGATTTTATTTATTTTTTTAATTTTGCATTACGAGAATAAAGTTGATCTTTCATTATTAATGCCAAGAATAAGACTAATAACTCAGAGCAAGAAGAAGTTTTTCTTTTGTATTTCGAGAATAAAGTAGAAATGTCAGAAATCAACCTGACGTTTCAATCAAACTTTTAACAGTTGACTTTACTGTTAACATTTCAACTTTTTTCCCAAAATACAAATGGAAAAAGATCTTCCACTGATTTATTTTTTCTGATGTCCAATGCTTTATTCTCAACATTTCATTTCACTTTATTGTTAAAATTTTTAACTTCATTCTCAGTACTTCTATTTTATTCTCAACATTTCGACTTTACTGTCAACATGTTTACTTAAACATTTTCAAAGATCTTTCCAGTTAGTTAATTTTTTTAAAGTTTGACTTTATTCTCGACAGCTTTATTCTCATCATGCAAAATCTAAAAAAACACCTTTCACTTCTCATTGTTTCCCCCCTGTGCCCGGCCCTTCTGGACTTAAGTCACTAACGAATGAGGAAACATAATGGTGACTGGGGCTATGTATAGTATACCTACTCATATTGGCTAATGCTTTTGCCATTTTAGGCCAATCTACGAACTGGTTGTGTGTGGCAACACTCCCTTGAAAAATCACAAGTGCATGCTCAGCAGTTGGACCCTAATTAAACAGACTTGCTCTTCAAATTTTGTGTGAGTACTCCTCACACTTATTTAAATGTATTTTTTTAAAAAAAACAAACACTTAAATATGCAAGATTACTGTGAAAACTAACCTCATGCCCCTTTGGGGGCTAAAACATAAAACATTGAACTCCTTGACGTTATCCTTACAGTATCACTTCACCTGAGTTAGTTTTATGATCGACAGGAAGTCTCTTTTCGTCCTTTCAAAATAAAAGTCCATTATCAAAACAGGCCTAAGACTATTGCACAGTACTGTATATATATCTTTTAGTTTGCCCATAATTGATCGTTAACGTTATAGATGTTGGAGTTGGCAGGTTTCTTCAAAATGCCCATCTCTGGTGAGGAGTGAAGTAAGTAAACCTTTACTATGAAACGAAGAAAAAAGTGATGACTCCATACAATCAAACTTAAAGTGAGATCCGAAAGCACAACGCCAAAAAGAACAAAACAAAAATCTTCTACATTGTAACTTTGGGATTTTCTGCATTTGTTGGTGAAGAAAGAACTGTCCAGCCATGAGATGTTTGCAGGTAACAAGTAGGCCACAACAACACATGAAATGCATTTTAAATAGTTTTATTAACTATTTTTGAGGTCTTACAAAAATATGACAAAATAAATTAAAAGAAATAAATAATCCCATTTCCCAGTATTTCTCTTTAAAAGATCTTTTTTTTGTACAGTGGTACATTGGAAGAGCGTATGATGTTCAGTAAGTGAGGCTTCCATGAAGATGTCTTATCTTAAACTCTTGAGGTTAGGGTCAGGTGTTCATGTAGCTGTGGTGAGAACCTCACCTGTCCACATCCACTCTGAAACTCCAGAAGAAGACAGTACATTTACTAAAGTCTTCACATTACACTGTCTAGATTAAACCCAAATCCTGTAAAGAACCACTGTTGCTTTGATAGTGAATTACAGACCGCTGAGGAGTCTTCCTCTTTACGCGAGGGATGCCTGTGCTTGGCTCGGCATGCAATGCCCAATGATACCCAATACCAATGCTTATTTAAAGACCCCCATATTAACAATATGCTGCTGCTAAGAGTGCAGGACGAAAAAAATGTTGGTTAATGCTATCCATTTCTATCAAATGTAGTTGTACTGTAAGTTTTCCCTGAATAAGGAGGAACTACATACATGGAGGCATGACCTTAGCTGTGGCTGCTATCTTCTCACTTCACTCACCCTTGCTGTGAAAGTGGCTGCTCAATTCTCTACACAAACGTTTAAATAATAATACATGGAGTCTATTGCATCATTGTGTCACTCATCCCTGAAATCCAAAAGCTGCAAGAATAAAGGTTTTGATGAGGCTACGCTTACCATCCCATTCTCTATCACGTGTCCCTTTAACAATGACCAGCCTATGACATACAAAGACACTGATGATATCAAATTCCTCTCAGCCCTGCACTTCTCTTTTTACATTTATAATGAACAATGACTTCCAAATATATAAAAGAACATACTGCAGATTGACAGAAAAAAGATACTGTGACCACATATAATTCATCACCGTCTATTTCCTTATTGCATTTAATGTCAGTAGGATCTTTTTGCCGGTCTGCGGAAGTACGTTTTTGTGTTTTCTTCAGGAAAGTTGGACTATACTTAAAGTGAAGTGGTTACGGACACATGAAAGCAGCAACAAAATATATTTTTTTTAAATCACCCCTAGACTAGACTGATTCTGTAAGCGCAGAGTGGTCGATGGAAGAGATTATTGTTATATTTTAATTGTGAGTGAGGGGAGATTCCTCACATTATATATGAGACAGGAGGGAGCTCGACGGGACACAAAGAAAAGATGCATAGAGTCTGGCTGTGGATAATACAGGAGGATGTGCTGCAGGTGGGGGAGTTAGTTTAGACCTGTACTAATATATGTAAGTCTCCTACAACTCAGTGTTATTGCCAAAAGCCATGCCAGAGGTGATGATGTGGAGATGCATAGTTAATGTTTCTGTCTCTCATCATACATTGTGATGGCCTCTAAAATGTTTCTCAGTGTGTCCATTCTATGTCACCATAATAGATTTTCCTTTCAAAGTGTTTTTAAAGGATTTCTTCACCCACAAAATGACTATATATATATATATATATATATATATATATATATATATATATATATATATATATATAACCTATGTTACCTTGACTCATTGAAGAAAGCCCAGTTTTTGTAAGAGTAAATCCTTAATAAATTGAAGTGAAAAACACTTCCGCATAAACCGTCTCACAATTCCGAAGGCACGCTCCAGCACAAGCTTTGTTTATATTCATGCACGACATTGCAGACTTGTTTTAAATAGTCAGGTTTCAGTAAAATATGCATGTGTTTGGTCCTGAGAATACATCGGGATAAATGAGACTTGGATCATACTGCACGAGCTGTTTATGATTTTGTAAATGGATGTTTTGATATAGTTTTGCTGTTGTTAAACTCACCCCCTCTTTCAGAATTGTCACTGTTTCTGGATTCTTCTTTCACCGTTGAGTCATGCATAAGTTTTCTTCAAGAATTCAAGGTAACACGTGATCAGTGGTGGAAAAGTGTTAAGATCCCTTACTGAAGTTTCTGCATTCAAAACTTACTTAAGTAAAAGTACAAAAGTATCAGCGTCAAAATGTAGTATTAAAAGTAAAAGTACTTGCTATGCAGAATGGCCCCACTCAGATTGTTTTTCTCAAGGTAGGGCTCATTTTAACTACTTAATATACTGTTATGAGGTTTAATTTAAAGAAATGTTTTTTTTTTTGTAAAATCTCGACCTCAAAAGTAACTAAAGCTGTTGACTAAATGAAGTGGGGTAAAAAGTTAAATTTTTGCCTGAAAATGTAGTAAAGTAGAAGTATAAAATTACATAAAATTAAATGAAGTAAATGTGCTCAGTTACGTTCCACCACTGGACAAGATGAGTAATTGATAAACAAATGGTCATTTTAAGGCTGATGTATTCCTTTAGCTCCTGTCTAACACATTAAAGCTGCTGTCCTTGCTGTATACTGATGATTAGACTCTGGTGTTATGGGTCAATCGTCAGAATCACAAAAAGCCATTCAACAGCACATTTGCTATGCACATCTGGCGCCACCTTCTGGAGACCCTGCAGAAATGAAACACCTGGTAATGTTGGGTTTGCTTAATAGGGTAGCATTATTTTGCCATAAACAGTGTTGATGTATATGATTCACCGAAAATACAGTAAATATACATCTTGGGTTGACAATATAATCTAAAAAATACCATTTTGGTTAGAAAAGGAAATTCTCATCATCAGCACTGCAGTAAAGCAATGCAGCAAATGGTGCGTATAAAAAAGATATGGAGCTCAACATAAATAGAGCAACTATTGTTAAAAAAAAAAAAGAAGAAGAAAAGAAAGATCTGAATGTTTAGGAAATCTCATAATTGCTGAGAGCAGGGGCAGGTGAGCAGATCGCATGTAGTGTGTGAAAGGACGAAATCAAAACCAGCTTTTGCATAATGTTATGAGGCAGGCTGGTGTCAGTCCTCTCTCCTGCAGAGTGAGACAGGTTTCTATGCAGGGCGTAAGGGTTTAGTGCAAATGTTAGTTCTTTAACTCTGCGCTCGTCTGGTTAGAGTGTGCGGAACGGAGCACCATCTGTGTTTACAAGGCGCTCTACGGGCTTGGATGGAGAACAGCACG
Source organism: Centropristis striata (assembly GCF_030273125.1). NCBI lineage: Eukaryota > Metazoa > Chordata > Actinopteri > Perciformes > Serranidae > Centropristis > Centropristis striata. The sequence continues at coordinate 25,173,636 of NC_081525.1, read as the reverse complement.
CCTCCCATGCGCCATTATCTCAGATCACCTTCTCTTTTTTTTTGCATTTTCTTGTCTGTCTTCCACTTGCTCTCCTGGAAAAAATACTGGTATGTGACAGCTCGACTTACTAAGCTCTTCCTTTTGGAACAAATCTGCTGCTGTCACAGGATGGGAAGAAGTGTTCAAAGCTCTGACATCACCTCTGCTTTCAAAATAAAGCTGGTGATACATCAGGGATGCTATTAAGGGAGGGTTTGCTTATGATTTATAAGAATAATAATTACAACTGATTGATATTGCTTTTCCATTTTTTCCACTTCAATATAAAAGTGAAGGGCCCAAGAATTCCTCACAGTTAAAAATGAGATAATATCTAATGATCACTTGTATTGTGACGGCTAAAAACACTTGATGTACAATCTGTGATCCTTTCATACCACTGTATATGTTTTTTAAAATCTTTTTCCTCCATATCAGGCTGTTTTTTCCTCACAGGAGGCCAACAAGATGCTTACAATTTATGACTAGAAGAAATCAAGAAACACAGCTCTCTGCTTTAAAGGCTTAAAAATATTAGAAACGCAGCTCATGCATTTCTTTATGTATTGCAGACAAGGAAGGATTTTTATGTCTGTGTGTGTGCAAGGGAGAGTGTGTGTGTGTGTGTGTGTGTGTGTGTGTGCGTGCGTGCGTGTTTATTCGGTCATGAAAAGAGGGCTTACGTCTTTCTTATAAAGCCTCATTTTTTTGTCTCTCAGCAAGAAAGCAAACCAAAACAACAGTCACCTCTCATCAGCTTCATCTTCTCCTCTCTCTGCGTCAAGTACTTCTACACACAGCCTGTGAAAGCACAGAAGGTAGGTCAGGCCTCTCCTCACAGTAAACACATCACTTCTTCAGTTGAGATGTAACCAAAAACTCTATTCTCTATGGAGCTACTAGACTTTAGAGCCGGCCGGGTCCAAGTCTGTTGCATGTCCGTTCTCTGACCCTTCCCCTCCAGGCGAGGGGATTTCCTCCGGAACACCGTTCAAGTCAGACCTGGATGGTTGTCTGTCTGATGCCTGTGATGATGATCCGTCCCCGGGTCTGGGCAGCGCAGCCCCGTTCACACACGTACCCCCCTCAGATTTCCCAAAGTTAAAGAGTTTCCCAGGGTTGAAGGCTTTGCTGGGTGACTGAGAACGCTCCTGAGAGCTGCTACCTGATGATGAAGATGATGATGATGCTGTCGCTGCAGCGTTAGAGGCCGCGCTGGCAGCCACAGAAGCCGCGGCACCTTCCTTCTTATTCTCAGGTGACTTGAGGAATTTGAAGCTCAGGAAGCCGGGCAGCTTGGGCTCACTTCCGGTGGGTGACTGAGGGGAGCGGGCGCCACTTGAGGAGAACTTACTCTGCAACGGGATGATCTGTTTCAGCTTCATCACGTTATTGTTGGCCAACAGAGAGCTGGGTCTCTTGGGTTTGTCCGACCCGCTGCCCCCTCCTCCACCTCCTCCCCCTCCTTGCCGTGATTTGCTGCCGTGACTCTTGTCGTGGTGGTGATCCCCAGAGGAGTCGCCCTTGCTGTCGTCCCGCTCCCGTTCCCTGCGGGCCATATGCTCCGCCTGCCTCTGCCTCTCCTCCTCCTCCCTCTTCCTCCTCTGCAGCTGCTGGTAATGCTGCTGCGCCTGCCGCTCATGCTTCTGCAGAGGAAGGGAAAAACATTCCCACAATGTATTTAAAAGAATCAGCACTAACCCAGCTAACCATTACAATACCGCAGTGCTACACATCGAACAAATCCCTGCATTAGTCCTGCAGGAGCCACCACTTCCTAATCTCTTATCTGTGTCCTACAAATTGTGTTTCTCAAAAATATCACAACTTAAATATCTCCAGAAGTTCAAAGTAAGCAATTCAGCTCCAAAAGAAAGCTGCAGTGTCGCAGTACAGCTTGTTTGCAGCAGGAAGTTTGGCTCCTCTGATGGCCACTGCTATAGATTTTTATTATATTACAGTACTCATAATGCTGCACATAATGAGGCCGTCTTTGTTCAAACTGCACGCATAATTATCCAACTTCATCCATCTTTTTCAACTTCTCCCTGACAAATTTCCTGCTGTCACATAATTTACCTTAAATGCCTCCCTGCGCTGATAATCCAGTTTAGCCATCTCCTCTTGGACCCATGTAGGAATGTCAGGGATGGCCACATGGATGACATATTTCAGGAGGATGGCAAAGTGCTGCAGATATACAGGCAAGTAGAAAGAAAGATGTGAAACAAAACATAAAATAATTCATTGAAAGTTTAATAATCCCAATCAGATATAGGGCTCCAAGCTGCAGAATAGTCTGCTGAACTAATTCTTGCACAACAACATCTAGGCCGTGAAATCCTGCTCCTGATAGGCCTGACTTCTTTATCAGGACAAGACAGAGCTGCAGGCTGTTTACCTTTTTCCGAATATAGGCAGGCACAGAGTGCAGCACTAACGGAACCAGCATCTAAATATGTTACAAGTAAACGGAGGAACATAAAAAGAGCATCAGTTCATCTGTGTGTGCCTTTGATAATTGACATTTTTTACCCCATACATTGTTATTTATCACTCTGAACTGCATGTATGTTCTGTCAGACACCTGGATTCACTTTGCAATTTAAATGTATTTCATATTTTATTTCTGTTTATATTTTAGATCTATAATTTAACTTTTATAGTAGATCTAATTTTTCTTTCGCTTGCATGATTTTCTTATTAAAACTGTTAATGAGCAGCGTTGCAAGGAGCCCAAGATGCAAGATCTTTATTAACTGCTTCTTTTAATTTCTGTGGTCATTGTAATGAAGAATTTGAAGCCTTTAAACTTGAAACCTTTGATAGAATAAGAGATAGTTGATGCAAGAAGCCTCAGCACAATATGTGATATATATGGACATGACAGTATTTCATCTTTCTCTAAACTATGTTTCCTGGATCACAAGATGACTACGATTTCAAGTGTAGTCAGTCTCCGCAGGTACAAAAATACAGCCAGTAGGAGACTTGTTTGCAGCCTAAATACCTGGCACATTTTCTGATTACCATACATTTTGTGCTCGGTTACAAAATGCTGGCTCCCTGAGAATAAGTTTGAAAAAGCGCAGCTCTAAGCACTTTGGACAGACTGGCAGGAAAGAGCTGTGCTACCTCGAGGATGACGATGGAGATGATGGCCATCTCGGGGCTGAGCCACGGGAAGAGACGCTGCAGCTGACCGCATTGACCAATCAGGTAACAGTTCACTATGATGGCAATCAGGCCCATGGCTTCCATCGCAGTCTGTGAAGGAGAAAAAACAGATGGCTAAAAGGGACTACATGTACAAAGAGTTATGAACCGGTTATGAAACAGACTCAATTTTATACTGATGCTTGTATATGACCTCCACCTGCAAGAAGATTGGATATTTCTATATGGTTATTAAATATGTTTGGCAATGAGTTAAAAAGACAGCGTGGGTAGATTTTTATAGGATTTGAAAGGATTCATAACTGATGAAATAAATTGGCCCTATTCCTCCTAGACAGGTGTAATATGTCTATTTTATTCATTAAAATGCATCAATGGGTTTGCATCAATATATTACTTATTACTTTTTTTTTTTACCATCATTATATTACAGTTATTAATCCGCTGAAATCAAAATCAAAATAAAGTAAATTTTAATTGTCATATATATATGTATATATATATATATATATATATATGTATATATATATATCAACTTTTTAATCAACGTACCCTGTTCTTCTGAACAATGTCTTGAACGACCCATTTTCCTCAGGCTTTCAAAGAGAAATGTATGTTCAACAAGTGCTGGCTTCATCCTTAAATAGAGGCCACCTGATTCACACCTGTTTTTTTTCACAAAATTGATGACCTCACTGATTGAATGTCACACTGCTATATTTTTGAACACACCCCATTCAACTAATTGCCCAATTGCACAGCCTTAAGAGCGTGCATATCACGAATGCTGGGTCTTGTTGGTTTTCTGAGAATCTACTGCACCTACTGGTACCTTGTTAGCCATGTAGCAATAAAAAATATACTAAAAACCTGGATTAATCTGGTTAGTCACATTGGACTGCTATTATTTTGAACACTATTGTATATATATATATATATATATATATATATATATATATATATATAACTTAGCTCAGTTCAGTTCTGTTCAGTTATTCCAGCCAGTTATTGGTAATGAGTCAATTTAATGAGACCGATATACAGTTAGGGCTACACATTGGTGTAGTGGTTAGAACTCTTGCAAGAGGGTCGCCGGCTCTTCTCTGTGGAGTTTGCATGTTCTCTCCGTGTCAGCATGGGTTCTTAGGTTTAATTGGTGACTCTAAATTGCCCGTAGGTATGAATGAGAGTGTCATTGTCTGTCTCTATGTGTCAGCCTCTGGCGACCTGTCCAGGGTGTACCCCGCCTCTCGCCCAATGTCAGCTGGGATCAGCTCCAGTCCCCGCGACCCGAATACGGATAAGCGGTTAAGGATAATGAATGAATGAATAATACATAGTTACATTTAGGTGTTTCTCAACTGTGTTTAACATTCAAAATGTATATCAAGCCAGTGTTAAAAATGTTTTCTCCCTGTCTGGATTTCTGACCTGCCACTGGCCGATGCTCTCCACTCTGATTCCAAAGGGCCTCTGCAGACCGGTGCACAGCTTAAAGGCATCACTGCGGATCTCAATGATGTTGTTGATGAGAGCGCACATGGCAGCCAGAGGGAAGGCCGAGGAGAAGAGCACCACGTAGCCAAACTGGACGAACATCTCTTGGTAGTCCTGGAAGGTGTCCTGAGAGAGGCGGAGAGGACCATTAAACCACAGCTCTACCACGTAAGTACAGTCTTATCGAAGAGCTGTTAAGCTGTCATGTGTATGACCTTTTGGAACATGAGATAGTGTTATTTACATTCCGGTCATGTGTGTGTCATGCAACTGAGGGATACATGTTGATGTTTACTAAATGTATCATATGAAACATGAGTCAGGTATGAGGAGAATGACTCTGTTAAACGTCATCCAGCTGGCAACATGTATGTCAAAGCTGTTTACCTACTATTATATTGAATTTACAGTTAGTTTAGTTTCTGTTTATCTATTCAAACTTTGAATTATTCTGTGCTTTTTCAAACTGGGTCATGTTTTTGTCTACTATAACTACAATTCTATTCAGAGATTCAGCAAACAATTATTTCTGCAACAATTATGTCAATTGAGACCCAGGGCAGGAGTCGCCTAGAGCATTCCAAATAACAGGAATCCTCTCAAATATGTTTTTCAATCAGAGTGTAATTAAACACGGACAGTAAACCCCTGGAAATCCCCTCACGATTGCTGTGAGCTGCACAAAAAAAGCAGATCAACTACGTCAGCTGACACCAGGGCCACGTTCAAGCTCAAAAGTGGTAGTGCACAACAAGCTTTGAGGTGTGTTTTTTCTCATTTGGTGGCTGTGTCAGATGTTACCAAGTCAACAGCAACAAATGTATAAACCTCAACACTTTACAAACTGTTAATGAGACATCTTGTGTAGCCTACAAATGTATTTGCTGATTCAGTAACTCTAAAAATTAAATCATCTCAAGGTTTAGTAATGATATATAGCTTTTACCAGCCACAGGTGTGAAGACATTGGTATAGTTTCAGGACACTGATTTATTTTCTTTTTCACCATAATTTCTTATTGTGCTTTTGTATGGAATTTATTCTATGCTATGTATTGTCTTTTATCTGGACCCTGAGTCTGTGATAAAGTTCTGATGAAACGCTGCCGTCAGCCAATTAAAAGGCAGTGGACTTGTGTAACACAGCATGGTGTTTTAGATAATCGTTTTTGCTACATTTTGTCTGAATTTGCCCCAGTTTTTCTTACAGCGTGTGAGGTTTTGGTTTGCTTCAACTTATGTGCATACTAGAGAAGTAGTAGCAAATTTGTGATGGTCTGCATGTTTTTTAAGTTGGAAAAATAAAATGACAGGATTCACATCATCAAGGGGAATACTTTGTGTTTAAAAGTGGTGGAGACATTGACTGTAAAGATGAAAAAAGAAGTGTAACTGATCAGCACATGCATGTTTCTGAGCCATGTTAAAACTGTAGGGGAGGGGGGATTTTTTTTTTTTTGGATCTTACGTTCCTTTTTTTGACAATGCACCTTTGTTTTCCTCTATATTTACATTGCATTTTATATTTTCTTATTTTTCAAATAAACCTTTTTAGGGTGTTCTTATTTCTAAGTTCATATTTTTTTGTGCAAATTTTGCTTTTAAAAAGTGATTGGGACAAAATCAGCCATTTAACATAGTGGTGGGTACATGTCCCCAGCGTCCCCAGTGTAAATGACACCCTTGAACATTGTGCAGTTTTCTTTGCCTGTCCACTATACAATACAGGGACGCTCCAGTTGGCTTACAAGCTCAAAGATGTGTGAGAGGATTTTGGTTGAATTGAAGTATTTTGGAAAGCTGTGGAAAACCTCCTGACCCCAATCAATGTCATTCTTCCCTGAGTTCATGCTCCTCAGATCTCTACAACAGTTATCGTGACCATTAAATATGTGAGAATATTAACACCCTGTGTGTCAAATTCTGCAACATGGCTTTAAATATCTCAAAGGATGCAAAGTGCCATGCTTATAAACCCTGTGCAGAGTTCAGTACACGTTCCCTCTTACAGCATAAGTCTGCATGCAGCTCTCCATCTCAGCTTGAGTGAGCGTGTTGCTCTCTTTCTCTTCAGGCGGGTCCATCCACGATTCCCTCTTAGTCTTAGCCTCAAGTCTCTCTGCGCTCCTGCCTTTTCTTCTGTGTCGCAGTGATGTGCTGCTCTCAGACCCAGAAGCCGGCGGGGCGGCACTGGCACCAGCAGCAGCATTAACTGCCTCAGCCGAACCTGTCGCTCCCCCAGTTGCCTCCTTCACATCATGGATGCCGTTATCATCGTCGTCGTCACACATTTCAAATACAGAAGCAGGGTCCATTCCCTTTTCCACCATCGTGGGGCTCCCCTCCTCCAGGAAACTGTTGTCCATGGGGGGCCCACTGCAGACCGGCCTTCTGTCCACCTTTACAAGAACAACACAGGTTAGCTGAGCAGCATACACATATTAACACTTCATGAATGCACATCATCACACATACCTTCTCTATGAAGCTGACTTTCCTCAGCTTCAAACCGCAGTCGATCAGACTCTCCTCCTCCGTCTCTCCTTCACTGAACCTCCCGCTGTCAGCCTCGTCCCGCTCACCTCCCTCCTCCTCATCTGGCACCCCGCATCCCCCGTTCAAACACTTCTTTTCCCTGAGAGAAGTCGAAGGGACAGATAGACATCAGACAAAATGTGTGTGTATGTGTTCACCGATCGCGGCGGATAATGTCAAGTGCAGATAAAGTGGCTTTTAATTTGAACCCAAGCGGGTCTGTTTGTTGTGACTAATACTTTGAGTGTTGGTGTGAATGACAGCTGAAAAGGCTTAAATGTCATTGTTCGTCACGCTGATCTTATGAGAAAGTGTCAGTTTCTCTTGGTACATGCTTCAAATTGCATTGGTAAAGGATCCATTTCATCTCTTTTTGACATTTGACATCTAAATGTTCAAACCTTAAACACAGATTTTACTGAAGTGTATTAATTAATTATTTAAATGAGAGTTTAAACACATTGACACATTATACATATTTTAAAGTTTTTACTTGGATTTTGGGGTTTTCTACTAGAACATGCTTAAATGTTTAAAAAACACAGATTTTTTCTCTTACTGAATATGCCTGTATTCACCCTCTATATGTAATGCTCTGTATGAGTGCCTGTCTCTTTAAGAACCCTCACAAAAAAGCTCAATCTGCTGTGACTGACAGTTTTTCTGGGTATTCCGCATCTGCACATCTTTGCACCACCATTGCAGCAATGTTCTAACTGTAATGGTACTATAGGACACTTTTTATCTATTTATAGTATAGTTGTGACATCACAACATTACAGAAGTCCTGACGGCTCGTTTAGATACATAATTTGAATACAAGGTGTGTCCAGTCATCCGTGGATTGAGCGTTTTGATACTTTTGTAGTATCTATAAAGCACCTAGACCTGGTTTATAATCAAAAAAGACATGGAAATAGAATGAATCTCACAATAAAAGAACCATATTAAATCATGTAATGTCTGTTATTGTGCTATTCAGTCTCCATCTTCTCTGGCTTTCTCTATGTTTCGACAAACAACTACACATGATACAAGCAAAAAGCCAGCATATGCCACCCAACGTAAACTAGTATCTATATTCTCCTGTCTTTTTCTGCTTTTTCTTGAAGCAATAATGTCAGCAGAGGAATTTCAATATCCCCCAACCCTACATAAAAATCTCCCTTGTTACAATATGGAACCTTCAAAAAACGAGTCTGACCTTCTATCTGGCTGTCCCAACCCGGGCCTAGTACCCCTCAGTCCAGGTCCTGGCATGGCCTGGTCAGTGGGGGAGGCCTGGGCTTTTCCAGCTGCCAGCCGGGCATATTTAAGCAGCACTGAGAGCAGCAGGTCCCACACAGCTCGCAGTGTGAGCTCGCCCAGCTTGTGGCGCTCATACAGGTAAGGCTGCAGCACCTCCTTCACATTTTGAAGGAACTGGCGTATGATGAGCAGAGTGGCCAGCATCTGACAAGGGAAAAGAAAATTAGCTGCCACACTGAGTGAACATCCTGTGACTATACCATCCACATGATCAGAGTGATTAATAGGAAACATGTAGGATGCAAAAGGCTGGAACGGGTGGATGGAGAAATATAGGACCAGCATGTCAGAAGAGAGGACAAGACGACAAGCTGAGAAAGAAGAAGGATACACCATGCTCATGGAGCAAATGCAACAGTTCACTCAAAAGACCTTTCAGTAATACCTGTACAGTACAATCCAAATCACACACAACAGGAAGTAAAAATCAGGGTTCCCGCATTTCTTCAACATAAAATTGAAGGACTTTTCAAAGACTTTCCAGGGCCCACAATCAACAGGCTTTACAGGAGCTTACAGACTACAATTAAAAAGACAGAGAGGTCGGAGTGTGTGAACACTTTTCAGTTGTGCTGTTTTACGTGCACACATGTGACCATGACCGACTTCTGAGGCAGGTGTTGTGAAACAATGATGCAGGAGACAAACATGCAGACTGCAGAATGTATTGTTTTTTTACTCATATTAAGTTTTGTTTAAAAAGAACTTTAATTTCTATTCTTGCACAAAATATAAATATAGAGGCACTTTTTCCAAAATGTACAGTGCTTTGATTTTTTTATTTTTTAACTAAAATTCACACATTTTCACAGATTTCAAAGACTTGTGGGAACCATGACAAATAAGCTTAACCTGAAGGATAATTCGGGTTTATTACAACTTGAGTGTATTTGATGGTATTGGGCATTACTGTTTGAAATAAAAGTGCACTCAACAAGTTAATAGACCTTGACCTTCATACAGCTTTTAAACAAACCTTCAGGATGGCAAAACTTACTTTATTTGAAAAAAGGGTAATAATTATAAACATAACTTACTGGGAGTGCATGCTCACGCAGCAAGTCACTTCAATTTCAGTGAAAATTGTTGACCTAAACTGTTTTAGCTTCAAATAAATGTGTTCAGGTAATTTGGCCAAACTGTTGATGTTTGATTGTCAGACTGCTCATGTGTCTTGACCCGCCCCTTTACACCTTAATGTCTTAACTGCACTTTTGTCAAAGCTTATTTAGTTTAATTTAATTAGATTTTTGTGAAGGCCTGCCCGTGCACCCTATTAAGAAGAATGTTCAATAATTCTTAACAATTTAGATAAAAAATAAAATGAGCTGGCTCCAGTTAATTACATTAGTTTACGTCACATGATACCTCCGCAGGTGAAAGGTCATCATGTGACGTCAACTCTGTTTCGCTAAAGCGCAGCTGTGACGCAGGACGCTGCAGACATGCAGCGGGAACATTTAGATAGTGAGCTTTGTTTTATTGATTATCTTGTTTTATTTATAGTCTTAATGACGCCTGCGTTACGCAGCATGTTTGGGCGATATAATATCGGTCCCGACTGCAGTGGCACTCACACTGACGCTCACCTGTATTTAAGTCTTAGGGTTTGCCTGAACAGTAAAGCTATTGTTACTGCTGATGTTACAGTGGGCAGGGACAGAGCTGGTTGTTCAGTCAGCTGTTGGTCTGTGTGAGTTGTAGTAGTGTCTAGCAGCTCTGAGGACTTTGGTCATCCTGGATTTAAGTTAAACTTTAACTAATTGATGTGTTTTGGCGCTGGGTGTATTCGACACTGTTGTCAAGTTGTTGTTTTGTATATATTAGACTAAAGAGAATGCAGTCTACCATATCTGAGATCAGTTTTTTTTTATCAGTTATGTTGATCTTGAACTTCAGATTTTTTTTTTTACCGTAATAACTATAGGTACTAGTCGTCTTGCCATTAAAGCAATAACTTGACATTTTCGAGCATTTTAAAAATATTATTCCTTGTGCCTTTTTTAAAAAACTTTTTAAACTAAGTCTTTCTTACTCTCTCCACCAAGGAGGTTTTGTTCTCGGCTCAGTTTATCTGTTTCACAGCAGAATTACAGAAAAGCTGGCCTGGTTTTAATGAAAATTTTATTTTTTTACTGTGTATGTATATATATATTTTAAGTTTCTTATTTGCACCAATGGGAGTTGCACTCCAATTTCGTTGTATATATACAATGACAATAAAGGCTATTCTATTCTATTCTATTCTAACCTTAAGGGAAGGGTGTAACATTGGTGAAGAAAGAATCTATTAATTTCGTTGTGGATCTGACTCCCGGGCGGATACTGAAATTATATTTAATTTTTGTTAACATTACGAGATAGGACATTTGTGCCCCATACATGTGGTGTAAGAGTAATCTGAAAAAATATTTCCAGACTGGGACAATTTTCATGAACACGCCCTCAAATCACAACCTTGCGAGCTGTTGTAATGTTGCTTTGTTTGCACATCTCAGCAGGTGAATATTGTCAAAACTCGATAGAAATGTTGGCCTAAACAATGAATACAGAGCCCAAGTTGTAATAATGCAGAATTATCCTGCAACACTGAAACCCGAGCAGTAAATGCGTCTTCAGCCCTTTAATATACTCACAGAGGATATGCATACTGAGAAGTGCAGCATCACAAAGCTTACTATCTGTTATTGGCTTTAATCTGAAAGCGACTGTTTCCAAGTCAAATAATGCTGACACACAATATCTGAGCTACAGCACTGAATGCGACACAAAACCACAATGACTTCCTGACGAGAACATGAACAGAATGTTACTTTCAGTCAATGATGGGAGACCTCAGAATGAAAAGGAGATACTGTTCTCCCACGGCTACCTACAGTCAAGACTGAACAGTCGGCATAAATACGTCAGAATCAGACGATGGCAGAATCAAGCTGACAACACCAGATGGTTTTCATTTCAGACACTTAAAGGACTACAGCAGTGTTTTTTTGCAAGTTTTTGCCAGTTTTTTTTCTCCTCAGTGGCAACCATTGGTTTCTATTCATTTATGTATGAAAGTAATTGAGAAAAATCCTTTCTGCTTTTATTTTTCAAAAGATATTTCGCTCTTGAGTTGAAATGCAGTTTCAAGTTAAACGATTATTAAGCAGAAAAGTAAATACACTGCGACAAATATTTGCAGAAGCTGTGCTGAACCCATAGGGAATCAGACAATGAAGTCAGGTGATGTTAACAGAATATGACAGGCTCAATGAGGTGGCACTCTGACTGAGAGTGTAACAGAAACTGACAGACAGAGTGAGAAATTGAGGTACGTGTGGTGAGAGTTGTATCGGAAAAACAATTCACACAAACTGTGCGGAAGGAAAAGGCCAATAATAGAAGAATTCCCATTGACTTTACATCCTCACGTCAAAGGGAAAAAATAGCAAAACCACTCGACTAACTAAGAATAATGCTCAAATATGCAGGTGACAAGGCACAATTTATGACTCAATCATTCAGGGGTAAAAACACCAAACACTAAAACAATCAGGCACTATTCTGACAGCTACATTTTTAATTCTCTACCACATGAAACGCCTGATCTATCATTTCTGTCTGGTGGAAGCTTGTGTCTCCAAAATACTTTTAAGTTTTCAAGAAGCAAGAAAAAAAGGATTGCATTTATGGAAGAGGATTAGGGCCAGGTAGGAGGAAAAAAAATGCATTATGCACTCCGAAGAGTGCATAATGCAGTTTCCAAAAAAGTCGAAATGATGAGAAAAAAGTTGAAATGTTCAGAATAAAGTCAACTTTTTGATTTTGGTAAAGTAGACTGCAAGCTACAACCTGATATTCCTCAATTCGCCTAATATATGTCTAAAAAATTCACAAAAATTACATGAATGCCCAAAACATAGTTGTAGAAGCCTACTATGAAGAATATCTCAATTACATGTAGGGGGATTTAATAATACTACATCCTTAAATATTATGGTTATTGCACATTTTCTGACATTGATGAAAATCAGGTTGTAGCTTGCAGTCTACTTAACTTTTCAGATAGAAGCCATATATCTTTCCAACTTTATCGAACACAAAAATTTGACTTTATTCTCTGAATTTAGTTTTTTCTTGTACTGCATAATGAAACAAACAACTCCTTCTCTCTATAATTTTTTTCTCCTACCTGGTCCCAATCCTCTGCCATATGTATTTGAATAGATGACATTTCAAAAACTTTTTGCAAGGTTCTCACCAGACAAATACAATCAAAACAAACACTATGTAATTCTAAACACAGCAGGATAGTAGTTCAAGTTCATGTTGCGTTCGGCACGGAGCATGCAAGGTGAAGACCAAGGTGGTCAGAAATGGACCGTAAACCTCTCGCCCAGACAGTGGATGTACATGGAGCATACTTTGGACCTGAGTAAAGCCCTGAAGAACCAGGGAACTGAGACCACAAACATCTGGATCTTGAGGAACAGGAACGGCAGCAGATTGACCCGGACCTGCCGCTGCAGACTCCTTAACAGAGACAACACCAGCAGCATCTTCCACAGATGGACAGAATGGATGAGATGTGTGGACGGATGGTTATGGAAATCGGTGCATGTAAGCAGATAGAGCAAAGCATTTAAGGGTGGGAGAAGGACAGATGTTGGAGGCCAAATGAATCACTGGAGCTAATGCGTGATAGAGGAAAGTTAGAGCTTCTTTTAAGGTGTTTCTTACCTCTTTCAGGCGCTCCATGTCTTTGAGGTAGAATCCAATGTAAAAAAGGCTGAGATAAGAATTTACAAACTGAAACTGGAAGAGAAAGAATTGCCAGGTGTCATTAAGAAGAAGGTAATATGAAATGGAATGTTTTTAAAAAACAAGTTTCTACCTTTTATGACATTCAACTTATTCTAGAATCAATTTTTTTTTCAACCCTAAAACAGAGTTAGTCTACAGGATAGAGGACATAAGGATTTTACCATTTACTATATCTGATCATGCACCTCAACCACCAACAATGGAGATTAAATACATTATTTTTTTCAACAAGGGATTTCTCACATTTATATCAACTGATTTGGTGGTTTTGGTCTTAGTCTGCTAACATTTCTTTAGTGGATTAGTCTTTTTTAAATGCTTTTTTAAAATATACTTTATGATCACATCTCTGGTAAACACAAGATTTACAGTGGTGCTTTTGCATGATTCTTTGCAAAGAAACTCAGTTTAGCTGATTAACTAATCCATTTATCAACAAAATTATAAGAGTGTTCGTTGGAAAAAAAATGTCTTTAGTCAAGGACAGCCCTTCATACAAATGGCTCCCTGAAGTATCATCTCTTAGTCTATGGGGCTGTGCTAAGGCATTTATCGGAGGGTGCATAATCCCATTTACAAGCATGAAAAACAAGTTTTTAAATCACATTGGTAGTTTAGGTATTGTATAATAAAAAGCCACTCACAAGAACCATTTTGATGATGAGATTTTTCTCATAGGCACTCTGGAGTCTATAGTTTTCTGTGGAAAAACAATTTAACTCATCCCTTATCACTCATAAACAATGTACAAAGAGCCAAATTTATAAAGGTTAAAGTAATTACTAATTAGCTCCATAAGGAGTGTCAATAATATTTAAATTATCTTCTGTAACAGACGGAGTGTAGATAAATCTGGACTCTCACCCATGTCATTGAGCCAGCAGGCGATTTTCCTGTACACCTCGTCGCATGCAGTCACAGTGATAGCGAGCATGATTTTGGGGATGAAGCGAGCGAGCCGAGGCATTTCCTTGATCCCCATCACAAACTCCTGCAGAGAGATAATCGCAGCTTTTAACTCGTCACCTCAGGGAAAAACATCAAACGGTGTTCGGAGCAGTTGTTTTTACTCTGAAGGAGGTTATATATTTTATATAAGTTCCACCCATAGTCTGGAGCCCATTAACAGGCTTGCTGCATCACTATATCCACCCATCAAAGAAGTTTGATGACAGTAAACAGATGCAGAGTAATAAGATATTTTACCATTAGAACTATTATTGCTACATTTATACAAGCAGGACATGTAGAAAACAGATGCTGACAGCTGACTGACCTGCAGCTCAAAGCAGATGAGCATAACCAGGAAGACAAAGCAGAGACAGAGGATACAGATGGGCAGGCTGACCAGCCACCTGAACAAACGCCTCCGCCACGGAGGATAGTAGAACTCCTCACATCCTGTTATGGGACTGCAGCGCTTCACTCCCTGCCGAGAGAAAGAAAGGCATGAGAGGGCCTGAAGGAGAAGAAGATATGGAGATGGAAGGAGTCAGAGTTTTTGTTTCTCTTACCCGGAACTGAGGCCGCGGTTCTTCCAGGGACTCAGACGGCGTGTCCAGTGTTCCCCACTTGAATGCCAGCTCGGCCCCCCTCCTCTTCCACCGCTCCAGAAACAGGGTGGCCCACACCACGTTGAACAGTGCAAACACCACGCAGCAGATGTCACGGCTCGTCTGAAACGACACAAACAAACACGCAGACTTGAACTGTGATGATCCTTTTTTCGGTTGGTGATTTATGTCGTTTTAGGCGATGACAGCCTCTGTCCTCACCTGATCTGACTCAGTGAGCATCCACAGCACGAAGCCGATCACAGCAGGATATAACATAGAAGTGGTGTAAAATCCCAGCCAGGCAAAATACATGGCAATCTTCACCCCGAAGTAGTCACAGATATCATCTGGAAACACCAGCAGAAAACGGCAAAAAAGAAGGATATGTCACACAATTATTATGACTGTTAAGGTGAAAAACAACAGGTAAAAACATGTTTTTTATGCAATGGCCATTTTTTCAGATTATGGGCTGATTTGCTTCCATATTTTGTATTAATTTTACTCCACTTTGTCTATTAATTCCTGTGGAATTAATAGACAATGGTAGCATTAGATAATGCCTAGTTTGGATATATAAACATTTTGTAAAACAAAAAATAATTGTCTTAAAACAAGAAATCAACTGGGGCAGTTTCATAGTGATCTTTTAGTTATAATTTTTCCCTATTCACCTGTAGTGTCTTGCAAAATGTATGAGATTTCAGAATATATAGCTTTAAAGTTTTTTATTATACTTCGAGCCAGAAATCTCCACTTCTGTAGCACTTACATTCACCAAACTTTCCATTTTCATTCCCATCTATAAACTCCAAAAATGTTTTTTTTATGACTGTTGACAGTATTTTCTGATTCATGGAGTAACAAAAAAGGTATCCAAAATTCCCTCTGTAAAAAACTTTGACTTTAATATTCCAGCAACACAAAGCACAAGTTTTGAGCCTGGCTTTATCCAATGTTCAAATGTCTGCTCTGGAAATGTATGTAAATTATCACAGTTTTATCATGTAGGTAAATTATCACATATTTAATAGGATAATGCCTTCTTATATCACATATTCAAACATGCATTTAAGAAAAAAATGTGATACAAGAAATTAAAAGTTGCATAGTGATATACTATGTTCAAATGTTTACCCTCTTCACCTGTATTGTCTCTCCTTAAAGAATAAAACAAGGAACCAAGAGCAAAGTGGCAGTATTGCAGTGTTATGTATATAGATAGATGGATGGAGAGAAAGATAGAGAGAGAGATAGACAGAGGGATAGAGAGATATCTTGTTCTACTGACCTAATGGCTGTTTCTCACAAACGGCCTGGACCCAGGACTTCATCAGCTGACTGAGAATCCTCTGTTCATGGAGAGGAAACACCTGCTGGATCACACCTCTCGCACTCAGCTCCGGGACTGCAGAGAATAACAAACGAAGGATAAAAGTGAGTTAAAATTACCGTACATTTAATTTGCTAGAGAGATAAACTATAAATCCATTAAATCCATCACAATTCTGCTTCTAATTATTGAAAACCCAAACCAACTGCAGGATTATTTCCAAAGCCTGCCAAACAATTGTTCTCTGTTTGATGCAGACAAATATCACAGTGTGTAGCAGCGCTGTGGTAGAGAGGAGACTTACTGATTGGCTGGCCCTCCAGGAAGTTGATATTATGAAGCACCTCCCCATGTTTGGCACGTAGATTGTCCAGCCAGTATTTAATGATGCTCTGCCTCTCCTGCAGCACACAAGACAAGGAGAGAGTAAATTCAGGTGATACAAGCATGTGTGTGTGTGTGTGTGAGTGTGTGTGCTCAAACTGACCTGTGAAGTAAAGAAACACAGCTCGCTCTCGATGTTCTCGTAGATGTAGTCCTCCTCACAGGAGAAGTTTCGTGTTCCTCCACCAAACTCGGGCTTCACAGCTTTCCTCAGTCCCATCTCCTCAGCACCTCGCAACAAACTGCAGCATGACAAAGAGAGACTTTAAACAAAACACTCACCATCTGACATCGCTGATTTCGAGTTTTTCCAAACATTTCAGACCATCAGATCACCAAGTTGGCATCTCTTCCTCTACGGACTTGTCTCAGTACCATTGTTATACTTTTTTATTTTTAATAACCTTGCTCTTTGAATCTAATGTGAACATTAATTAAAAACAATTGTGATAATCTTTTAAGTAATTATAAAGCTAATATTCCAAACACTCAGTAGTTCCAACTGCTGCTGTCTTCTGTTTTAATTGTACATTTAATATTTTCGGCCATTTAACTGTTGGTTGGAGAAAATACAAACAACATGAAGATTTCACTTTGTGCTCTGGGAAACTGTGATTCGACATATATAGAATAAGTTTGTAATCCAATTACCTTTTTGTGATTCTCTCCTTGAGTGGGGCCGGCCCACATCTTGATAGATCCATAAGACCGTTATCGCCCTATTAATGGGCTGCTGTGTTAACATTATTGTAAAGCGCTGACCCCTAATGGCCGTAGTAATTAATACAGAAGCAAAAGAGGATATGACGTGGTATAAGGAGCGACAAAGTCTGCACAAGGAGGAAGGTTGGGGTGGTCAATGGCTCCTTAAATACACACAGATCATCCTGGTTCATGTCCTGTGACAGACTCAAAACAAAAGGTAACTTTATAAGTTATAGATATAGTTTTTATATCATGTCAGTGTCATGTCATTTTTTAAGGTATGTAATCAAAAGAATTGTGTGTGCACCTAAATCTAACATGTACTTTTTATTTTGTAAACCTCAAAAGTAGTTTTGGTGCCTAATCCTAACAAAACTGATTCTCCAGAATCCCTGACTCCTCCCTTAAATACAGGATTATCACCCTGCATTACATCCCGTGACAGACCTGTAAAACAAAATGTAACTTTGGAAGTTATTTTTCTATCATGTAATTGTCATTTTTATGGTATCTGATCCAAAGCATTCTATTTCGCCTAATCTAATATAACCTGTCTAACCATACTTTCTTTTTTAATTTTCTAAGCCTAAATAGTAACCGAAACCTCACAAAAAGGGAAATGTAACAAAACAGCTTCACCTTCACCTTCAAAACACCTTTTGGAACTACCAGTGGGTGGAGCGTGCCCCTACTAACCCATACTGGTGCCCCTACTAACCCATACTAACCCATACCGGACAGCTGACAGCCATTCAATCGCATGACAACATTCAAAAACATGTCCGTTTTCTGTGTGAAGAAAAAGCAGTGTTCATACATAGCCCTGATTCTGTTAATGTGAAACAAAATAAGTGACTCCCACAGAGCTACACAACATTATTCCAGCGTGCTCATGCACACGACAGGCAAAGGTGCACTGAGGGGTGGTGATGTTGAGTTGAAATATCAATCAATCTCTCCCCAGAATCACTGACTCCACCATAATGAATTAATCAAAAAAGCCACATTATGGATAGCAAAACAAATTCTATAAAACTCAATTTTAGCAACGTAGAAAACATTTTCCTGGAAATGACCACGGTGTATTTAGCCAGTTTTTTAATGGGATTACAAAAACCAACAGCAAACAATAACATTAGCAGAGATGGATTGTCCTCCATAGTGTTAAAGCCATCTGAACTCTCCTCTAATGCTTTAACCTCATCACTCTCTCTCATCATCTCATTTCCCATCAGCCACGTCTCCTCTCTTCCTTCCTCCTCCTCCTCCTCCTCTCTCCAGCCACTCCGTCTACTCTCTTCATCCTTTTATCTCCCACGGTCCTTTCCTTTGTCTCCTTCTCCCCCTCCTCCTTCTCCTTTATCCCGTCATCCCCTTCTCCTCTCCTCCCGTCCTTCCCAGTGGCTTTGTGCTGAAATCGCAGTAATAATGCAGTACCACACCCTCTGTTCCCTCCAGGCAGAAAGCTCACCTCTCCCTGTCACATGTACATGTATATATAGTTTATACACACACATACAGGGGCAGGCTCTTGGTGGGCCTCGAAACGTCCATCCATCATGCAGCTCCGGGCACTTTGAGGAGCAGTACGGTGAAGTGCCATCAGCACCATGATGGATTACAGCAGAAATGTGAGGTGTAAGCTTCTGTATCACCGCTGGATACTGCTTAGTGTGCAGCAGCATCACAATAAAGGTCCTTGTCTTAGAAAAAAAAACAGGCTGCCGCTGTATCTATTAAAAGCAACTGTTTAGTAATCTAAGCCAATAACTGCAAGGCCTTTCAGAGGTGTGCAGCTCCGGCTGCTGCCAGGAATCTTGATGAGCTTCCCCCTTTCTTATTTAATCAAAAACTTTATCGCCTTTTGCGCTCTCTCTCCCTAAATACAAGAAGTCTTAATGTGGAGACACAGTGAAAGGGAATATGTGGACAAAACTAACCTTGTAAAAGAGCAGAATACTGCTGAGGGAGAGCCCTGCATGTAACGTTTATGCTAATAAAGCAAATATCTATCAGTCGTAATGTAGAAACTCAGCAGAACGGGAGGGCATGCTGTAAATTGCCCAGTCAGAGCTGAGAAATGAGTAATGGATGGTATGTCAGCTGTGAAAAGAAAAGGGAGGGGGAGGAGATTTACTGTACGTCACACTGAGTATGTTAATTGCTAAAATTCTGCTATAGTGTTTTTTTGAAGCAGCAGCACTTAATCTGCGACTCCAGCTGTTTTGATCTCATAGCCAGATTTTCTACACCGGCCTTTATGTCAAAACAAACACACAGGAGAGAGAGAGCAATGCCAGTTTAGGTGATAGGATAATATAAAACAAGCCAACCACTGACAGCAAACACACCTGAAGCCCTCAGCTGATGTTCTCACACAGGAGGGGTTGAGGGGAAAATTCACGAGGGTTTAGTATGCAAAGGGAATGACGAGTCAAGGTGAGTTTGAGAGAGTGGAATACTTTCTGGGTTATCTTTTCTATCACATGAAATGTAGGTCAACCTATCTAATAGGAGGTGTGTGTGTGTGTGTGTGGGGGGGGGGGGGGGGGGGCACTCCTCGCGTCACACAGCAATAATTTTACTTGAGCATTTCATCTAAAACCCACTGGCACACTTTCAAAAAGCACTCTCTCCTTCCTCCTACCACATTGCCCTCCCTGTTGTTTTTCTCTTTGTCTTTCTGCTTCACTCCTGCTCTTTCTCTCTTGCTCTCTCTTTACATCTGTCTGTATCAGGCTTCATTGCTTCCGGCGATTTGTCTATTCCTATTCCATTCATTGGTAAAAAGGTTTGCTTGAGACTCTCAGTGATTTTTTTTTTGTTAAGAGGCCTGTTGTTAAATGCACAGTCAGCAGAGAAGACTCTACATTTGTCGAGAGGTGAAATGCGGTATGGAACAGCGAGTGCCACCCTGATCCCCTGGATTGTATTTCTCAGTATTTATACACCAAAGTCAACGCTGAGATTAAAATGACCCTGACCCTGGACTCTTCCACAATTCCCCTGGGGATATTTTCAAAACAAGAGCCTGTGTCTGGGCAGTGTAATCAGAGCGAATACAATCCATACTGTTTAGCCTGACTCTAACCTTCTGCAAAACTTTAAATAACCTGCAGCCAGAGGCAGAGCAGTGGTGCTGATACAGTAAGCCAGGCCTCACTAACGATTCACTCTGTATGAGCTAAACTGCTGCTCCTACTATAGCTGCAGCTAAATATAATACCACATTAAACAAAGGTACAATTTTACACCAGCACAGAGCTGCAGGGTTATTTTTGTCCTAAACATCCCATCCCTCCAGTAGTAGCATTTAAAAATAACTGCACCTCAAGCTACCCGAGGAAGCAGTGATATATACTGTATTATTCATTTGTTCATTCTCTGTCTCTGTGTTGAGAAACATTACTGCTGTAGCTTGTTGCCTGTTTTCTTTGCAGGGTGACAGGGTGATTAATTCACACAGTCAAAAGAGCAGAAACGGCACTATTGTTTTCTGTAGCAGGTCATGACCACAAGGACAAAATCATACTGTGGGTCGTTTTCAGATCTGATTTTTGGAGAGATGGGAATATTGTTCAGCTGAAGCCAACAGTGTTGTTGTATCTCCATGAATCTGAACATAAGTACTGATTCCGGGGCTGCTCCCATGCCAGCATACAGTCAGGGCCAAATTTGCATTGATTTGATAGCATACTTCACCCAGTATACACTGCAGTGCATAGCCCTGTTGCAAAGCAAGTTGATCCATCCACTTATAACCAAAGTTATAGCTTTTAATGGTAATGGGTAACATTAGACTAAAGGCCCTCTCATAGTGCGGTCCTGCAAATGTCCCGCTATATTGCAGGAAAGATCTGTGTCGGCTTTTTCGCCTTAGGTCATTCATAGTGACCCTGCGAAGGTGTGATATTCGTACCCTTTCATAGTGCAGTCTGGCGTCGTAGAACAACTTTTTTTTTCTCCATTTAAGGGCACCTAGGAGACACATCATCATGTTTTCTCTGGCATGGGGACATCATTTTGAACATGGGGGCACCAATGTCCTCTAGTGACTGCCAATGTGTAAAGCAGAATGTGTCACCAAATAGGAACCGCAGATGAATTCCTGAAGCGCACAGTCACAAGGAGCAACACTTATCCCAGAAAGAAGTTATCCTCAACTGAGACGTAGATCACAATTCTCCATAATGTATTAGCTGTGTGGGCCTATGTGTTGAGGGTTCATTTACTGTAATTTAATACATTCTTTGTTTGTGTAACGTTAGATAACCTAAAACCTGTTTGTCTTGTTAACAGACGGACCCTGCATCCTATACTGTTATGTTGTGTTATTTATGGGTGTAGCAGTGTCTCACAACCAGCGTGGTGATGGACTGTGAACTTGGCCTAGGATTATATTCATGTGTGACTTTTTACTTAATAATTTTGCTGGCATTGATTATTACTTTCCATGTGTTTTATGGTGTGTATTACTAGTTACACTTTTGATCTCCAATCCCTGTAAATATTTTGTCTTGGTCAGTTGCTGTTAATTTCCTATGGGGCTGAAATGTGTGCATTTGACAATTCTTTATTAATTCTTATAGCAACAAGTCTTTTAGGGTATGGTTATTGCAGTTGGTTTATCTTGGGACATTTTCACCTGCATTGAGCACCCACCGGCAGAAACCTAAATCAAGTAAAAATGGCAAACATTTACTCGTTTCAGCTTCCACAATATGAGATTTGCTGCTTTTCTTCATTTATGTTATTTAGGTTTTGGTCTCTTGGTAAGACAAAACAAGACAAGATAATTTCACCTGGGACATGTTGTATACAAAACAAATGTGTAATCATGGATCATAAGTTGCAGCCATAATGTCAAGATTAAGCGCATAACAATTTGTGACAAAAAGCACAGTCTTAACAATAGACAACCTTTGCAGAGAGTCCTTACTTTTCATATGTAGCGGTGACGAAGAACGCGTAGACTCGTGTGTGCTTGTGATGTCGTATTTGGATGATGAGCTCTGGGATTCCCAGCCGGATGTGGTTCAGTAGCCATAGCAACGTGTGGTCATCTGTAGTGTCTGTGGCAGGAAATGAAAAATAAAAATACATTTTCAACCAGACCCACGCATCCCTGTACACGGGAGCTGCCGGGAGAACTCCCACAGTCTTGTTCTATTTATTCTGAGCAGCAGCTGGAGGTTAAGCATCGTACTAACAAACACTCAAGAGTGACTCTTCTTCTCTGCTTTCTCAAACTGGTCGGAAAGCTTTTTCACTGAAGTACTGTACGGTACATATTCTTGCTTGAGTCTTTTCTTTTTATGCTACTTCATACTTCTACTAATATATAACTTGGAACATAAATTGTGTTTGTGTTAGGGTTTCATGATATAGGTTAATTGAGTTCAATTTCTTACAACATATTTATCTAAGCCCTTCCAAGCTACATGGGTTTAACCCCAGTCTCTTATCCGTTTATTTTAGATGTGGGCTAGTTCATTCCACCTGGCAGAGTAGTAAACTACAAGGCTTTTGGAAGGGGATCTGTGATTTATCCACAATCCATGAAGTTACTTTCCCAGTGGATCCCCAGATATGCCTTCTGGGCAACCTCTCAAATTCTAATCTTACACATAGTCATTCTGTCAAGCTTACACAAATCCTACATGTCATTGCCAAATGATGTATTGCAATGAAATGGAAGTCAGATCTCCCATTGCCAGTTGTGGCTCTCAGAAGTGAACAGTTTCCCCCTTGGAAAAGACAGTTTACTCAAGAAGCAGTTTTTGTTTTTTTGCTGTAAAATATGGAGACTTGTTATCAACTACATGGAGAATCTTCCGTTTCACATCTCTTTCTCTCTCTCTTTTCACAATGCGAGTGATGTAAGAGACTATTCTATCATGTCAAATATAAAGATAACCTCTATTTACTCTTAGTAGTTACATTTTATCTTGAATTTTGGTTTGCTTTTTGAGTTGTATTAGTAAAAAAACTAATAAAATAGGGTTGCATTCAGTGGTGGAATCTTTAGTAATGTACTAAAGTACAATTTTGAAGGACTTTACTTGAGTATTTGCATTTCATTTCATTTTTAGAAAAATAAAACACTGCTTACATAAATGCATCAATAATATTGAATCCAATGATATATTTGGAATATATAAAACAATCTGAGTGATGCTGATACTTTTACTTAAGTAAGTTTTGAATGCAGGACTTTTACTGTAGTGGAGTAATTTCACAATGTGGTATTAGTACTTTTTCTTAAGTAAGGGATCTGAATACTTTTTCATGATAGGTTGCATTATGCCAATGAGGGTCCTCACAAGTATACAATCACATGAGTGTGTTTGAGTGTGAGTGCTTGACCTGCAAATGTCATGAGGACATCACAGTTCTCTGTGGGCACAGTTTTCATCCAAGACTTATGAGACATGATGTGTCTCCCAGCCTGCAGCAGTCGCTTTCCAAACAACTTATCTGAGAGACGGAGAGAGAGACACACAGAGGGGGAGAGAAAGAGAGAGAGAGTCACCTTTTCAAATTTAAACAGTGTAAGGAGTAATGACATTTTTAACATTTTCAGCAGCCCCCCCTCCAAAACTCTTACCCCCGCTGCCCCAGCACACACACAGACACGCACAAAACTGTCCGTCTTGACGGGACGGATTTAAATGTCACGCCCCCTCGCCTCACAACATGAGACTGACAGAGCTAATCCTGCCCTGCCAAGACCAGAGGCCACACATTGTCCACACTCTATGAATTGTCACATACGCACACAGATACTCCGCTCAATCAACTCAACACATCTAAGTGCAGCTATGTCTCAGTGTTGTCATCTGTCCCGAGTCTCAGAGACCCACAAATATAAAACCTTTAATAATAAAAGAAAAACGGTACGTGGAAATTTGGATTCTGCTGACTATCCAGTCTCCTGTGTAGTATTACCTCGTCTCTACCCCTGAAGTCCACAGAACACTAAAAATAGCTCAAGTGTAGCCACACAGTAAAGTCACATTACAACATAGTCGTCCCTGTTGCAGCAGTATCAAGGATCATAACACACTTCTATTTCTTCCAAGGTGGATATGGTTACATTATGGAAACATTTTGAAATTTTTGCATCCAGGCTCATACGAACTTTATCTTTGACACCTCATCAATCTGTCATTGACCGGCTACATAATCACATTCCCACCGATATGTTCTTCAGAAGGGAGGCAGCGCCAAGTGATTCTGTAACCGGTTTATCCCCGGACCCTGCTCAGCTGTCAGAGGACAGTTTGTGAAAACCATTTCCCGGGTCCTGAATAATAATGACAGCAGCCTCTGGAGAAAAAAGCCCGTCCCACAGCAGCCCTGTGATCACTGAGGCATGGAGCTGTTGGAGGAGCCGGAAAGTGGAGCACATTCCAGAGATCACACACACACACACACACACACACACACACACACACACATACACACAGGCACAATTAGTATCACAGAATATCCATAAATACTACTTGTTTATCTTCATGTATTTAAAAGCAAATCAAATGTTAGATCTCTAATAGGGTAGGCAAGCAAGACCAAAATATAAAAAGCTACATATCATCTGGGTTCACATTGAATGAATGTACATCCTATAACTATAAATGCACACACATATACACACTCAGGAAGGTCAAAGTCATGGCAGGCTGTAAATTTAGCCATGATGTCACCACTACTAGCATGATGCTGTAAATCACACAGCATCTCTGCAGGTTCTGTGGATCCAATGAACACCTGCCGCATAAAAACATCATCATGCTGCTGCTCACTACGTCCCTTGAATTACTTGAACAGGGCGGCGACAGAAAGGGACACAGAGTTGGGCTTCCCAGAAATAAGCTTGAAGGTCTCTCCCAGAGAATATATTTGTTTTTTCATGTTTACAGTTCTGTATGCAGGTGCATAAGCGCTGAACAAAGTAGGTCACAAGCAGCACGGATCAGTCTTTTTTACATAATCAATAAAGGCAATTACTAGGTGTAATTGAAAGGGGTCATTAGTAGTAAAGAGCATCATAGAATTATCACCCAACTCTGCAGTACCCTTCAGTCTGAAGGAGCCTTTTAGTCTGTCCCATTTTTGTGGATGCATTATTTCAGGGACGGATTGGATTTTGGAGGTTAAAGGTCACTGTGCATTCAATAATTCATTCACTAATTTTGACAGAATCCACACAAATGTCCAATAGGACAAAATTAAATGATGCTATTTAATATTCTAAAGGTCGAAAGTCATATTCACTGTTCTGAGACATGAGTGTTCTGCAAAAACACTTTTTCTGGCCATTATTCAAAACCATAATTTAGTAAATGAAGAGGAGATGGTGAGCTTATTTCACATTTGGTCGGATAATGAGTTGGTGAAACCAATATTGGGAGCCCACCTCAAAGCTGGGATGATTGTAGGGCTGGGAGATATGACGATATGTATTGTCAAAATTATTTGTAAAAAGGTCTATCATATATATTGTTCTATATAAGTTCTATGGCAATGTCAGAAAACCCCCCAGCTCAACTGTTGTACTATATCTGAAAATGTTTTCTTTTTTAAAATACATGATATCTGTCCATCACTGACAACTCCAAATGAATGCTTATGTTGCTAAGTGTGTCTGAAAAAAGAAACTGTTTGCTAACTCATTTGTCAAAATAAATGTATTATGTGATAATATGTCAATGTTGTATTCCACTGCCTCAAAAAGTCGATTAATGCAGCTCATATTCCAATTTTGTAGATTTGAGTCGACAAGTCTTTTGTTGCTCAGATGTTGTGTTCCTCCAGACTTAATGAGGAATGAATATTGAATATTTTAGCATCTTCTTTAACTCAGTTTTTGTTTTTTTAGCCTACTATAATGGCTGAGTTTAATTATACTGTTTTATTATGTAATTTATAATCGTATCCTTCTGTAGTGATGTTAATCTCTTTTATAATCATATTTAAACAGTGCAATCTTGTTGCTGATTTTGCTTCTAAATACAGAAAATACAGAAAAGAAATTGTAGCCATTAGAGAAGATGCCAACAAATTTAAAAGGCATTAAATCTAAGAACTCAGCTACAGTTTCTTAAAATTCAACTGAACATAT
Organism: Centropristis striata; assembly: GCF_030273125.1. Lineage (NCBI taxonomy): Eukaryota > Metazoa > Chordata > Actinopteri > Perciformes > Serranidae > Centropristis > Centropristis striata. The sequence goes on along the minus strand of NC_081525.1, from coordinate 25,147,191 downwards.
TTGGCAGAAGATATTTTCTGTCAAGATTAATCACAACATGTTGAAGTAACAAACTTGTACCTGCAAACAGACCTTGACTTAGATGTAGCATTACTTTTTAAAGAATCCCTCTTCAGTACTTACAAAGAGGTTGTGACAACTTAATCTGGTTCCACACCGCTCTTCCCCTCTGAAGAACATTTTCAAACATCGCAACAGGCCGAACAGGAAAGAGAGCGAGGTATTTTTGACTTTTTAATCTCGAGTGGTACTCCTAGATACTGAAATCTGACTGGTCGCTCCAATGTGCTTTAGATGAAATGCTGCAGGCTGTGCTGCGACATGACAGCAATTCTAATGAGCCCTGTATTCATCGCTGAGGGCAACACACACAGCACACACACACACACACACACACACACACACACACACACACACACACTCCTGGAACAGCCAGCAGATTGGTTTCACCACCTCAATAATGCTTCAATTTATAAGCCCCAATCCTGAGCATGTGTTCAGATGGTTTGCATGCATTTGTGCGTTTGTTACTGTTAAACATGGATGGTGATTCATAAAGGATCCGTCAAGGCTTCACTGCGCAGACGAGGCCAGCCTGACAGGTTTGTGTCTGTATGCATAGTGTGCACGATACAAACAAACCACTTCTCAGCTTCCATGGAAAAGGCTGTTGTCACTTTCAGTGAAGTAGCTCCTTCACAGCAGCACACCTGAGACCACATCCAGCTGAGCAGAGTATTAGGCTGTTTATCAGCAGGATCATCGGGGCTTTTCAGGGTCACCGTTCATTAAAATATCTAACTCTTGTTAGATTTAACAAGTGGAATGAGATGCAATTGATTATTTTCTGATATTTTCTGTATTTAAAAATGGCAATATTCACACTTACAGGGACGTTTTATGACCATTTGGGGGAAACAGAAACAATCAACACTGATATATTACCATTAAGATTAAGAGGCTTTGTTGTCATACTCCAAAAAAATACACCAACGTTTGCATGTTAGCTTACCAATCACATTTTAAGTTGATAAAACAGTTTTGTTAGCAAACAGTTGCTTATTTACACATCTGAGCAACATTAGGAGTCATTTGAAATTCTGTTTCTGACCACCTGATTATAATAAGTCTGATATTTCCAAACTTTTGACTCTGTTTTTGGTCTCCACCAACTCCAGAAGGAGGTATACTTGCTGTTAACTACACGTTCGCATGAGCACTGCAATGCATATCCTGCGTCTGCTCTGCACATTGCCAGAAATTGATGTTCCGCGTCTACAACATGCAATACACACATGAACGTTAGGGACAGTGTAGTAGAGCGCAGAATTCAACATTTTCACAACATGCTTTATTTACATATCATCCACGTTAGCCCTGCTGTCATTTATTCTGCCATAATCTCAGATTTAACAACATAGTAATATTGGATACACATATCCTGGAGTGTTGCCATTTTTGTTATTTACCTCCTGCAAATCTGGTAGTTCTATACGGTCTGACTTCTCCGGTGTGCCCACTAGTGGAATCCTCCAGTAACGCGTGCTGCACACAGGCAAGTATGTGAACAATTCCATTCACAAGCAGCAAACAAGTGTATCTCTTGCCTGAGGCTAAGATTGTCCTTAAATTTTCATATAAGGATGCCTCAGAAAAACATATGTTGCATGAAATCACCAGAACAATTTCCGTAGGATGTTGTAGGGGGAAAAAAAACTTTGATCTAGTAGTGGTTACTTTTTAGATACTTAAATATTCCCTTATCCATTGCCAGAAGGTCTTTAATTATGAATTTAAGGGACCCATACCAGTCACTTAAAAGTGAAATCATTTGGGGTGATTGAAGAGGAAGAGTAGATACCAAGATGTACAGGGAGAACTCACTGGACAATATGAGCAGTGCACAACTTGTCAAGAGAAGTAGAGATCTGACTGTCAGTTTATTTCCAAACCTCTAGAAAACTTTAACCAGACCTTATACACCAAACTAGGAACAAACTGCTTTGCCAACAGCCCTGTAAGTGATGATTGCATTGTCATTTTTCTGTGTGGTACTTTCCTTTCCTACATCATTACGTTATTGTGTCCCTAGCAACTCTGTAGCTAGCTATCACTCTGCCTCATATATTAACACTAGCTATACTGTTTTAACTCAAAATTTTATTGACTCTTGCGGATGTTTGGCTGTTTCCTTTCTTGCCGTCTCATTAATATTTTGTGATTTTATCTACAGTTAAAACAAGATTTTTCACGCTGATCTTGTCACTTATTTGTCACTATATTTTCTGTTTGTGCGTATTTGTTGTTGGAGGCTTTATGCAATGCTCCCAAATTAACCCCTGAGCTCATGTTTGCATAAGGGAGAAACTCAAGTTTGAAACTTAAGTTTGGTCACTGGTTCTTCAGCTGTAAAATGCTCTATTTTGTTCACCAGCTAGTTGCTGACTGTGTGTCTGCTCTTTGGCACTATAGGCAGATAGTTTACTGAGCTCTTCAGCTCCCTGCTGCTACTGAAAATGATGCTGATGAGAGCAGCAAGACTGAACCAAAACAGCAAGTTGTGAGCCAGAAAACTAAACAATGAAGTCATAGAGCTCCTTAGAACTGAGGGGAACTGCACAGTCAGGTGATAATTTTCTGTGGCTTTGTCACGTTGTAAGATTTTTTTATTCTTACCTATAAGCTATACATAGTAGTTCACTGAATACACAAAACATCAGGGACCTCACCTTCTTGATTTTGAGTCACAGCCAATTATTTACAACTCCTTTGCTTCTTATTATCTCCATCTCCCCATCTGAGATTGATTTAACAGGGATAATCAATTAGCACTGATTGATTTTACCCAGTTTTTTCTCATCAGTGTTCCTCATCAACAGACTGAGGGCGTCAGATACTGTGCACATGCAGTGTGTTACGAATTTTACACTAAAAACATATAATTGTGTGTCAATGGTTGGAGTAAGAAGTTAGTTTTCTGGATCTCCTTATTACAGCCGAGTTGAGTAATCTCTGTAAATAATACCCAGGAATTACATAGAAAGGTGATCCAAAATGTCATTTATGTTGGCAAAATGAGAAAAGCTCGGAGTTTGAAAGCCCCTTTTGGCTCTGTAACAGAAAGCAGGGCACTGTTGAGCAGGTTGGCCCAGGACTAGCAGTGAGACAGATAAAGCCTGTATTACTCACGGCCATCACAGTCAGACGACTGTTTCGAGGCTCACGCTTATCAGACAGCAGCCAGGCAGGCATAACAAGCAGGATGTCTTTCTGTGATCTGAGTTGCTCTCTGAAGCATTTCTGCGGGGTGTTTATGTGTGTTTGTGCAGGTATTTGTCTATGTGTATGTGTGTGTGAGCATGAGATACAGAGTGCCAGATTAATAGGGTGTAATTCCGTTATGAAACTCACTAAAATGAAGGTCACAGACACTTCAGGAAAGACTTGATGATGCATTAACTGTCTTCACTGCCTGTGTGAGCTTGTCTGATAACTCTCTGGTCTGCATGCTTGGCTGGAGGTCAACATCGAAGATCTTACTCAGTCACGTATGGGGTTAAGTGTTGGGATCATGTTAAGCAGCTGGAACAAAAGTTTGGGTCGGGTTGAACGGTTACACATTATAGTTGGGAATGTTAATCAGGCTGTGTAAGCTGTGTATTAAGGAGATGATATTACTGAAAACACACTTAGACCCATTTTGGTTCCTGATCCCTTGCCTGGCACATATTATTACCTTCACCAACAAAGTTATGTTTTTGGTGCAGTCTGTAGATTTGTAATGAAACTTGGTGGAAGGATGAAGCATTGGCCAAAAAGAAAACATTACATTTTGTATTGGATTTGGGCATTTGAGCTGCATCTCATCTCTTTATTGTCACACAAATACTAGGAATGGCTATCAATGCGTTGCTGAAATGCCTTCAGCAATAAAATACAAAACCACTTCCCAACTCAAGAAATCAGACCATCCAAGTAGAACTTGAGTGCAACTGGTCTACACTCTCTGCATGCCATTCTAGTTTATGTCCCCTTATATATATGATGCATCTAGCAATAAATAAATAATAAATATCAAAATACATTTTAAAATTAAAAAGATGCTTTACCATCCATCAAAACACTATTTAATTTCTTCCAAAAGGAACAAAGTAGATGATTAATTTACCTATCTTTTCCTTTATTATATAAAAACTAACTACTTTATATAGATAATGCAGCAAAGCTTTGAGAGAGGGAAGCAGAAATATAGAAAACTCAACTGTGACTAAATACAACACTTTGTACTGCAAACCTACATGAGCTATAATACTCTATAACAGCATAAATAGACTATTATCTGTTTTTGAGTCCATACGTTTACATCACACCCCTGAAGAAAGTCAGAAAGAGTTAACACAAGGGGAAAATATGTCCCTCAAAGTGCTAAACTGCAAGATTCTTGCTTTTTTCTGGCAACCTCTCTGGTGATTAGCAGTAATTGCTTTAGTGTTTTGCGTAGGGGCAACTCATTGACACCCACTGCAGCTTCATACTGTACACTTAATCTGCTTCACTCCAAACAAGCTGCTTCAGGAGATGTAAAACACATCACTTTCAACAGAACAGATACTGTTTTTTCAGGAACAACACACAGTATTAGCAGTAATAGGATAATTGTAGTAATATATTAGAATGTATTATATGCATCTACTTCTTTGTGAAAGACTGGGCATAAAATTCAGTTATTTGTTTAACCAAGTCTGCAATCATGAGACAGAGACATGCTTGCTTAGTCAACACCAATGGTCTATAATTGCAGGTGTGATCATGTGATCACTTTACCTGATGATAGCCTTTCTTAGTCATTGTACACACAGAATTCAAATGAAACAAAAAAAGAATGTATGTAGAGCCATTTATGTGCAATTGATTCTTGGGTTAAAATGAGATTTTAAAAAAATGAATAAAATACTTTTCCTTTGCTGCCTGTTGTGGACCAGATATTAACAGTAGCACTTTAATGCCTCCATGCAGCACAGATGGCACATAAGCTTCCCTTTTCTCATTCTCTGAGGTCTGCAGTGCAGATTCACCACACTGATGTGATGTACTTTCAAATGCACCTCTAGAATAAGATGCCTTTGCTAAATATGCCTGGCAACAGTGTGTATTTCCTCGGAGGCTGGAGAAGAGCAGGATTTATATCTTCTCAGCAGCGAGTCATTTCGAGTCTTATTCAGCCGGTCTAACGGAGAGGAGGAAAGACTGACGCAAACACACTGCCATAATGTAATAAAAGACAGAGATATTGACAGAACTCCCAAGAGATGAGGAGGGAATGAAGCAAATAAAATAAGACAGGAAGAAAACACTTCCATTGTCACATCTTCTGAGTGAATGAAATAAATGGCCCTATTAGAACGATTACATCAGCGAGTGGGACGGAGAGCCTAATCAGGTTCAAACACCCAACAATTTTCTTTAATTAGAATAATTTCCATCCCTGGCTCTGTATGTCGCCATCCTGTACAGACGAGTCCACACCCAGCAGCCACACTGGACCATAAGGCAACACTGCTGACAGACAGAGGCCTTTCAAACCTGTTCCCAACTCCCCAAACACACACACACACACACACACACACACACACACAAATACAGACATGCAGACAGAAACAAAATCCTCACTGCATATGTACATATAGAGGGGTGCAGCCACGATACTGAGTCATCAAATCATGCAGCTGAAATGGCTGAAGTACAAAACAAATCGGACCGTTCCACCTGTGAAGATTATGTGCATCGAGCTGTGGATTCTGCAACTGCAGCCTACATGTCTTCAGGGAAAGAAGCAAGCCATAACCCACCTCTTCTCTTATCTGTCCCTTTCTCCCACTTCTCCCTCCCCCCTGCTTGCTCCAACTTCCAAACACTGACTTGCTTTATTGCTTGTCGCACTGGCCACCCCGCTGCATTCTCCCAGTGCAAGGTACACAGTCTGCATACATTTTGGCAGCGAATTGGCAAACACAAACACTCCCAATTCCACATTACATTTCTCTTTTCCACTGACAGCTGCACACACAGATGTGTTTTGGATGATATGAAAGCCCCCTCTTCCCGCTACAGCAGAGCACTCCTCCTGTCTCTTTTCACTTTCTTTCACCTCAGTCTGCTCCTCTCTTCCACACCATGGACCTCTCAGTCTCTCTCTCTCTCCTCTCTATATCTTTTTGTTGCTACCATCCCTGCCTCTTTCTCTCATCCAAATCCTCTCTCTTAGCGCCCCTGGGCAGAATCTCTCAGTCCATCCTCCTCTCCATGCCTTCTTTTTTATCTCTCTCTCAGCTCTCCTGCCTTTCCTCTCACTCAGGCTGTCTCAAGAGGTGTTTGTCATCATCATGTACACAGAGCTCCTATGGATAAAGCCTTCAAAATAGGCAGAGGGGAAGAAGAGGAGCAATGCTTGATAGTGATACAAATACACCAGAGTTAACAAAGTGCAGATGCTTCATATAGAAATCAGAGACAATGAAGCTACATATAGAAAATCAGCCAGCTAGGCTAAATATCAGCTGTGAGAAAAAGCATTTAAATGTAAATTTCAAAGGTGCAATGCCGTCAGCCTGCAATCAGGCCTGCCGCTAATTAACAAACTTCTTTCTCTAGCCATTAATAAAAACTGCTGACAGCATCTCATTTATCTAAATTACAACAGACACAAGTAAAAGTCCAAAGGAGACCAAACCATATTTTAAATTAAGAACAGCTAAAGAGAAAGCAAGATAAATGGCATATTCAAAATCGCCTACCACATACGACTGACCAATGCAGTATGAAGTACAAACTAGTTTTCAGTACGCAGTATGAAACTGTTAAACGCATTTATTTTGTAGTATGTGAGGCACCATCTGAGCTGGCCTTGGAGATGTATTTACTCCAGTGATCTTAACTGTAATGTATATTTATTCATGAACAAAATTTGAGTGTTCCAGGATTTATCATCTAACCTAGAATGTATTCATATCTATACTGTATATATCCTATGTTTTCAATACACCCTGTACTGTACTGTTTATTTATACATTTATACATACTCTGCACTTTAATGTGTTTTGCACTTATGGTTAGATGCTAAATTGCCTTTTCATGTGTCAGTAATTGTACTGTGATGAGTTATAATTGTAATTTTCAAAATCCCACTGTTGTTGTGTCACTAATTCATAGATATCAGACTAAAAATTGCCCATGGGATATATCCAAAACAAATCACATCTTGTGTTTAATGGCGACACCAGAGCCGTTGTTCTCTGCAGGGGACCATGAGCACTGACCACCCAGTGATCTTGATAGCTGCCAGTCCCTCACATCCCAAAAAAAGGCCTGAGCACATTTCAACAAATTTGTATTTTAGACAAATAACTTTGAACTGCATTTCGTGAAACAACAGCAGTAGTTTTAAGAATATCATAACTTACAGTTGTGAAGTTTCTTCTTTGCCATAGCTGACAGTTGGTGCTAACATGTTTTGAATGTATACTATAGGCTAGTAGTCTGGTCTCATGCATACTGAATTTTTTTCCAAAACAGCAATACTTCCGGGTATTTTTTGGCAAACTGCAGATTTTGTTTGTTTTTGTTTCTTTTGTTTACACACTACATGCTACATTTTGGCCAAATCAGTACGTTTGCGATTTTGAATTCAGCCCAAGAGTCCACAGCAACATTTGCAGTTCTGTGAGGACAGCAGTGCTTTGAGCTCTAAATGCAGCGAGCCATATTGGCCATGTTTCCGCCTGGTTGGGCTACTTTTGATTTCACTGAGCTGGCAAAAAATTGCGCTGGGCTGCTGTTATCAACATTTGGTAAGGTTTGGAAAATATTGGGAAAATAATAAAACCAGACAAGCTGTCATTTCATGGTCAAAAACACAGATACTTCTTTGTACCCACTCACCCATATAACTGTCTCATTTAATTTGAGAAATATTTGATTGTCATCAGTTGTATTGGATTGTTGTTAGGGGTAAGGGAGGAACTTCTTACCTCGATGTCATCAATCATGATTGACATTTATTGTGGTGGCACCACGATGCCAGAGGTGCATTAAGAAATTAGTAACATTTGGTTGTCTGACTGCCTTCACTGCACTTATTGTTCTGAGGCACATAGAGTGTGGTGCTGTGACTAATGCTATATTCCAACAGTACTCTGAATTTACAAGCACTCCAGTTTGTGCCAGGGTGCGGTCAGGCGGAATGATTTACGAATGCACCCATTGCTGTACCGGAGCCATGCTGCTAAAGTGGCTAAAAACACCACGTGAGAGACCGGTTCCGACATAGAAGAACCTGTTTCTGATGTAACTGAGATTAGGACTGTCTGTCATCAGGAGGAAGATAGGAGGGGTCTGTTCCACCTTTGTGACAAATGGGATAAAGTTGTCGGAACAACTCTGGTTCCCTCATTAACGGGCGCAGGGAGGATAATAGGGATTCGTCCTTGGCCTCAAAATAACAATGATTACATGTGATACTGGAGCCAAACTTGGCTGCGAGCCAAGAGAGGGACCATGCAGGAAGAAAAGAGCCACAGTGCTCACACAGCAGAATAGTTAAGGTATCACTTCCCCCCCTCCCCCCCCCCCCATCCCATCTTCTTTCTTTCCTTTACATCACTTTTTGTCCCTGCTTCTCACTTCATCTGCCTCCCTCATTTCCCATTCTCTCTTTCTGCCAAGTCGGCTAATCAGTGGGTCATTCTGGATTAACCGGTTAATTTGGGTGAGCTACCTCAGTGAAGAAGCAATGAGGTGAGGATTGAGCTGTCATACCTGCTATAAAGCTCAGGTTACATGAGGAGAATGATACAGTCTATTATTCAGTCAGGTAACAATCATGAAGGGAAGCCAGTGTCGAATCCCTTTCATGCAGTCGATGCAGACTACTCTTTCAGACGACCACAGACTGGTTATCTAACAGGCTGAATTGAGCATTGTCAAGGGGGGGGATTACGAATTATGAATAAGCGAGTGGTGATGATGAATGTAGTGGAGTGAATTGCAGCCTTTGTGGAGCAAACAGACCTCCTTGTTGAGCAGTGGGCTACTGCCAAAGTGGAGGGAGGGATTTCTGATTACCACACAGCACAAAGGGACGTGGATTACACACAGCAACAATGCAAACACCAGCTAGTGATAATTTCTGTGTTGTATGGAGAAGGTTAGGAGTCACTGCAGCCACAGGGCATATGTGGAAGTTACCAGGTGGATATTCAGATACAGCATGGCCAAAAACCTTGAAAAAAATTTAAATGTAGATGGAATAGATAATATAGTCCTTAAGAAATATGTGTATTTGCTTTAATGTAGTTAGTTCAGAAGAGATAGATGCAGATTTCAACCACAAAACATTGGGAATGTTTTTTTTTTTTCCTAATGTGGCGAAAGAATGCCTATATTCTGTCTCTGATTGGCTTAGTCTGATATTCTTACCCTAACCTTGACCCATCATACTCCTCATGCTAAGCCTATCAGCCATCACCATTCGGGTGTTGGAATCTAGCATCTACCATCATAATATTCATACTGCTCTTAAGTCTGTGGGTCTAAATTAAGCTGGAGCCTTGATTTTGCCATGGAAGCTTTAGCTAGAATTTCTGACTGTAACCTTTACCCATCACACTCCTCATGCCTAAACCTATCTTAGCCATTCATTCAGTGGTTGGGATCTAGCATCTACCATCAGAATATTAAATGAACCTGGAGCCTTGAGTTTGCAGTTTTAGCTGTCACCATCTTGATCTTGGAGCCAGAACTTGCCTTGTTAAGAAGGACAGTAGGATATTAATATGTAATTTCTCTGAATGTGAGCACTTATTGGTGAACTAACGCCTCTTATCGCACTTATCCCACTATAGCTTGATTGTTTCCCTTTTTCTGTAAGTCACTTTGGATAAAAGCGCCTGCTAAATGACTTAATGTAAATGTAAAACCATTCTGTATTGACTCAAAAACAGCGATTGAGATAATAAACTAAATTGGAAAAGGTTTACTGAGATAAAAAATAAAGTTAGAAGTAGAGTATTTTTCTCATAGACTTCTATTATTTTTTCAGACCCAGAGGTTGCCTCTTGAGAGAAAAACAAACATATTACAGTTTAATTAATTTGCTTTAAAGGTGTTGCTAGGCAGATTTGTTACCTTCCAACAGAGCCATGCTAGCTGTTTCCCCCAGTCTTTTCTGCTAAGCTAACCGGTTGCAGCTTCATTTTGAAAACCGCCATAAAAGCTGTTCCAATCTCAAAATACACAACCTATTATTCCAAAATAAATGTGCATTTATTTTACTTTCAACGTTTTACCTAAAGGTATGGAGGGGGGCCCGCTGCACTGAACTGCAAATTTAATCACTATGACACAAAGAGTTTTCCCATTCGGAGCACAGTGAGGGTCATATGGAGGACCTAACAACTCAGGCGTTCAGAGAAAACAGACTCATGCATATTTAAGGAGCTTTAACAGAGGGCATTAGTGTCTAATGTAGGGACTGTTACTGTACATCTGACTGACTGTACCAGACTTAAACCTGGCAACCTTTTTGTCTGGGAAAGTTGTTTAGCAGCGGGTTAATTGGATTATGGAAAGGAATAAAAAGAGGAGATTGCTTTCATCAAAATTGGGGGGATTCAGTTTGTGCCAGTGTCTTGGGAGTTCTTTCATAATTATAATCATTAGATAATCAGCCACTCTAATGTAGTGAGACGTTTCAATAAAGTCAGGCAAACTGGGTATTTCTATTCACGACAGAAATTATGCGGGGCACTGTGGCAATAGAGCAAGAAAGGATAATAAAAGAGTGAATTTAGAGACAAGCTACTGTAGCAGTGAGTCAGTCAGTCTGATGGCTGTGGATTAACCGATCTGTATGATGGTACGATATTCTATTCTTGGACAGGAAAGACGGGAGGGAGGCTCTGAGTCCAATCAATACCCAGAGGAACCAGTGATTATTGTACATTACTACACCATTCCTCCCACTTCCTTTCCTGCAGAATGACAAGCAGAGGAAGACATCTTTAATGACTTAGTTGGCTTTGATTTCTTGTGCCTTTCAAAAAGGAGATTGAGGAAGGTCTATGAAGCATTTCATTCTGATTTATTTAGCTCAAGAGTTTCTGCAGAGACATGTTACACATGTTGTACTGTAGAAGCAGCACAGGAACTGTAATATGGATGTTTTATTAAAATATCGAATGCCTGGTCCATCTGAAACGACAGCAGGACTGAGCAAATTTAACTGATTTTACAGTTTTTCATAGTCGCTGCATCTTTAAATTGGTGACGCCTCCTCTGTTTCAAAAAGAGGCGGATTAATGACTTATCTATGTGAATGGAGACCGTCCTACTCCAAGACCTTCACACAAACAACAGGCTGTGACTCATATGCTTCAATAAACACTGATCAGGAGGAAAGCAGAAAAAAACTGGAGATATTTCACTCGCAGATGCAAATACGGATGTTACCGCTGTGGCAGTGCGGCTTATTTTCCTTGACAGCCAATTTCGTCAGGCATTATCAGAAACACTGCACAATTGCATCCTTCTCATAGCAATTTTTGAGGATATTGACAGGAGTAAAGACTGCAGCAAGCAGAACACAGTGCACCAGAATCATCATTCTCTCATCATATGACAAAAAGGTGTCTAGCCAACAAAACAGCCATGTTGCAGCAGACGGGATGGAGAGTACGTGTTCTTTTAAACGTGATGGTGTGGACTGAGCAGTAAACAAAAAGAGGAGAAAAAAGAAAACAGAGGGGTGAATGCAGAGGAAATATATGAGACAGGAGCTGAATAAAAGCCTGTACTTTACTACTGAAGGCTTTCATCAGTTAACATTGACAATGTGCAAATATACCAGCTGGAACAGCATGTTCCCCCTTGGTTGTGAAAAGACTTTCACCACATTCAAATTCTGATTAAAGGCAGGGGTCAGAATCGTACTGGACTCTTCAGATGAAGAACAAAAGATACAAAACAAAACAAAACAAAAAGGAGAAGAGTCAAAACTACCTCAGTACTAATCACACACTCCAACCTCTTCAACCCCCCCCCGTCACCCTTCAGTGCAAGCAATGCCGAACAGCCGAGCTTTGTTTAAACCAACCAAACTTTTGTTTAGAGGAGATCCCAAAGCTCCCACAGATGCCAGGCTGAATTATGGGAAACTATGTGTAAAATGATGCTCAAGACATCAAGAATATTTCCACTTGATGGAGTCTGGAGTTTAGATACTTCACTCAGTGTAAATATCAAGTGGCTCATAAGGAGGACCAGAATAAGCTGACACTGAATTTATATAGCACCTGAAAGCTTCTTCAGCTTAATGTAGATGAAATGCTGGAAATTAAGTGCTAATCCAAGGTCTAACAGGCTTCTTCAATCTTTTTAGCAACATCACTTATGCCATTATTAAAGTAGGTTCAATGTTATTAAAAACTAGACCATCACACAGTTGAGTCAACCAGCCAAGTAGTAGTTTACATCCATGTCTGTCCAGACCATAGACAGTGTAAAGGGTTCGGACTTATGTAGCCAAGACAGTAATCAATGCTTCAAAACTGGATGTTGCTTCAAAGAAACTTTAAATTCTAAAAACTGGATTCTTAACCATCTTCAACCCCGCAGCTCATAAGATCGAAACAATCGCCACAGTTTCAACGTGGCAACCAAGATTAATGTCAGCAATTCAGTGTCCGACCAAATATCTCACCTTCTGTCCCAGCTGTGAATTGTTATAGTTTGAACTCAAGGTTTAAGGGAACTAAATGTAATTTATGTTGTTAAGTTCAAAGTAGTTTAAATCAACATGCTAAAACATGCTATTTACATTATTTCCATGAAATATGTGAGGAAATATTGCCTGCTGTCTGCAATTCAGTATTAGTATTTGTGTTAACCTGAAAAGTTTTATTTTGAAAGCAGAAAGTAATATGTTGAGTTGTTGGTAGAAAAAAATCTTTATTGTAAAACTGCAGCATATTGGAAAGCAAATTTTCCCTTTGGTTATTATTTGAAGGTTCTTCTACACAACAGTTCCTGAGTTATGGTGTTGAAAAATGGGTTGAAAAGTGTTTTTCCAAAATATGTCACAGCGAAGATGACCTTTGACCTTTGGATATCAAATGGCATCGCTTTATCATTTCATCCAACTAGACATTTTGTGTAAGATGTGTCATGATTAGCAAATGTTTTCTTCAGTTATGGCCAAAAACACATTTAGTGAGGTCACAGAGACGATGAGCTTTGACCTCCAGAATGTTCTCAGTTCCTCTGTGAGTCCAAGTGAATGTTTGTGCCAAATTTGAAGGAATTCCCTCAAGGCGTTCTGGAGATAGATTGTGTTCATAAGAATGGGAGGACAACCTGACTCCTTAATGCCTCTGGCCACAGCAGCTAAAGAGAGCAAAAACAGAACTAAAAGAGAGTGAATATTTGACTTACACCAAAGGATTTAGTACGCTTTGTATACGTGTTATGTGACATTGATACTTGATGATGTAATAGCTCAAACTATAGGATGCTTAGTCCTTGGCTCCACAGCCATGTTTTTGAAGGTTAATGGTGCTGACATTACAGGAAGCCCAACAAGGGCTTATAAAAATAATGCAGTGCCGTGGTGACAGATGTTGCTTCCGGCAAGCATTGTGTGAGAAGCGATTTACTTAAACCTATCCTCTACATCAACAAGGAAAACTAATTAAAAAGGAAAGACAGAAAAGGGGAAATGCCTAATTTTGATGCAAGATGCATTGAGGTGAAATCTCAGAGGAGAGCCCTCTGCCAAGCTCATATCTGTCATCTACAGCTGTGGGCTCTATGCTAATATATGTAGTTTTTTCCATTAGAGAGCAGCGCATAAGTTACTTTCTCTGAACACTTCAGTCGGAGATAAACGCGGTAGAGGCTGATGAGCTCTGATTCTGTTCCTTGCACTTAACAAGTGCCCTTTCCTGCCCTGCACCATTACCAAACAAGACAAACATGCAGAGCTACGCAGGAAAAAAGGGGGAAGATTAGCACTTCTCTACCTATCATACAAATGTAAAAATTTCACAGCTACATAAAACAAGTCACAAGAGGAAAACAGCTATAATAAAAATGACAAAGACATACATTTCAGACTGGCTAAGCTTTAAGATTCCCTTGCTTCCCATTGACTGGCTCTGTGCGAACACTGACTTGGATAAAATGTCTACTTATTTGCTGCTGGAGGAAGAGCTTTTCTCCCCCATGTGTTGTACGTTACACTTTCATAGCCCTTTAGCCTTCTCCAGGGGCTGCAGAGTGGCTAATGTGGAGCAATTCCCCACGACTGAGGCTAAAAACAGCATTCTTCACTATGGTCATTGTGTTTCTCCTGGCTTTGCTTAGCAACTACCAAAGAAAAAGAGCAGGCCTAGTCAGTACAGCCAGGGAGGATAAAGGACAGGGTGACCAAACGCACTTCAATCCTACTTTTCCCTTCAGTAATGCATACCAGTTACACACAGGAGGAGGCTGGTTATTGACTCTGCTTTGATCCCAGAGAATGGAGCCTAAACTCACCGATAAGGTCTCTGCGACATGTCACTGCTTCCACATGAGGCAGCTGGAGACAGGCGGCACCAGCAGCACCCGCTCTGTGCTTGGAGTGCATTAAGCTCTGGAGTGTGCATTATCATTTTCTGCTTACAGTTTGATAATCTTCACGGCTATAAATGGAAAAGTGTGAATTTCCAGAGAGCATGAATGGGGATTTAGAAGTTGGTTGGCTAGAGGCAAAGATGCATTATGGGTGATATGATTAAGCCATTAAAAACTTGAGAATCTAGGTCATGAGAATCACCACTGGCAAGACAGATGGTTTATCACAACTCTGGGACAGAAACTTCCTAAAACATACTGCATCTAATGGCTCTGGATGCAGGTATCTACCCAGCAGTTACAGGGGGGTGCCGTCTCCTGAAGGTGATTGATAGTGCAGGTGGGACATGTGTGGGATCATCTCTACATTTACAAAAACAAGCCAACACGAATCGGGTAACAAAAAGACGCACAAGCTGTTGGCCGGAGGGTGCGGCCACACTGATCCGTCACTAAACGGATATAAATTCAACAGAGCGTGCTGCTGGTGGTTTGTTTAAGAATTTAGTTGATGCAAGAAACAAAATACTGTTTAAACACATGATCGAAACTCTGAAACATATCAACTATTTGTTCTTTTCTGTCCCTTAAAATCTGTCAAATAAGGTAGCATCATCAGCTCTGTGCAACAAACAGACCATCCTCAGTAAAAAGGGCATTAACCAAACACAAAGACAAAAAATATCAGCCAAGGTCACCTGGCTTTTCAAGAAGGCTCTTCTGTAAAATATGAGATCGATTGCAGTACCTGGACTCAGAGAAGTCATACTGTCTTTCCCAAAATGTACAATCTGATTACCACACTGTAAAACTAATCTTTTATCTCAGCTAACATTAAGGCAAGGACACTAAAAACTGAGTCAACTGCCCACCATGACAGAATGACTATAACTGAAACAGGGAATTATATAACCTGTATTAAAGGGAAACTTTTCTGGTCCAGTATTAAGTGGGAATACTGTAACCAGCCACTGCAAAACAATGTTTATGTTGCAGTTTCAGAACCATTACACCTCTTCAGCTAAATGTTCAGCCATGACATTGAAAATATTTTAAATAACCCAAAGCTATGTTTTATGTTCTGCCACACTTCCTGCACTTCTCTTTCCAAATCTCTCACTCATGTTTTTTACTGTTCTATGCCGGCAACCAGTCATCTGTGAGTTTTCAGAACGAGACTTCTCCTTGAGCGAGACTTGGTTAGACACAATAACGAACAAACCAGATCAAGCGAAAGGTAAAGAGAAAGTTCCTCTGAATGGTCCACTTAAAATAATAATATGAGACTGTCAGTGGCAAAAACAAACACTTTTTGTGGATTTGTATTGATGGTGCATATTTTGATTGAAGGATTAATTTGCAGCTGCTTAATATTGGACCAAAAATTCAAAGTCAACTTTATTGTCAATTTTCCATATGTACAAGACACAGAGACTGAAATAAATAATTTTTAAATATTTTTATTTTAGTGATTTATATTATATAATAATATATATTTACACCTTTTGCTTCTATTTTTGCTGCTTTGGCAGGTTAATTTCCCTGTTGTGGGATCAATAAAGTATAATCTAATCTAATCTAATAATGTTTGTCACAGTCCCACGGTGTGTAAGAAAAAAAAAAGATAAATAAATTAAGGATAAGAACATGAAATGTGTAAAATATACAGTAAAACAATTGTTGACCCCATTAGTAATTAAGACACAAAAATGGGGGAAATAATATCCAGGTTGAAAAAAACCTTTAAATGTGAATCAACACATAAATCTGATTTATGATCCGCTTAATACAGTAAGGTCAGTATCGGATTGATGGGTCCCTAATCCTCACAATGATGAATCTTGTGTTTCCTGCAGCAGGAGGTTGAGTTTGGCTAGTCTGCATGAACACATTCAGCCACTATGCCTGAAAATAGACCATGAAATGAGTACCAGCCACACAAACGGCATCTGTTAAAATGATGCAGGCGCTAACTGCAGTGTTTACCTTCATCTGACCAGCACCGACTTCACTGTAACGATCTTAATTACGAGGCAAGCTGCTCGTAATAAACGTGAAGTGTTATCACAGTAAGGAGCCAGCTACTTAATTTTCATAGTTAGCCTGATGGTCTGCTTAATTCTACCATGAAGTATCTGCCCCCATCAAGAGCTGGTTCACCAAAGTAATCTGTCAGTTGTGTGTTTGACCGAGCAGGTGAGGTTAATAAAGCTCCAGCATTACCAGCATCAAGGTCACCCCACATAGAGGCGATTTCCTCGCTCTCTAATGCAACTAATGTGCAGCTCAATACCTTCTCCAGAGGGGGAGAGAGGAAGGAGAACAGGAAATATATCTCTGTGGAGCATGCAATGAGTAAGAGTGAGATGAGCAAAGAGATGCAGAGAGTGAGAGGCATTAAGTTCGGAGTCATTAGGCACAACACACTGCTGTCATTATATCACACTGCATTACATTCATCAGCTCCTTCATTAATGAAGCTGTGGGAGGGCACAAAACCAATGGCTCAGTCTGTCTGCTGCAGTGACAAACAGCTCTTCTTCTGGGAAGTTCAGCGAGGGTGATGATTTTTTCCTCTCAACACTGCCCTGCCTTACACTGCTGTATTTAAAGCAACCTGTGTGACACTGAACCTGACTAAATCTGTCTGAAGCGAAGCCGAGGTATTCTGCTCGCTTAAGAGGCAGAGAGAGAGCGAGCGGAGGCCTGGCCAAGAGTCTGTAGATGAGTGCAGAACCCTGCTTAATACATTTTCCTCATGCATTCTGCAGACTGTAAAGTGCACATAATAATGCCAAGCGAGTTTAACAAGTTTACATAGATGAAAATGGACCCTTCAGATCTCACCATTGCCTCAATATCAGCCCAAAGCATGAGTGGAAAAAAAGACTATCTAGATGGCAAAAAAAAGAAGAAGATATCTTTATCTTGGCTCAGACCACTGCACCTGTACCAATACCAAGGTTAATGAAAGTGTACTGAAAGGAAAAAATAATCAACGTAAAGACAGTTTTTAAACTGATGGGCCACTGTAATTATTTAAGATTACCATTGTGATGAGGTGCTTTACTTATTTAGTTGTCAATCTTGGTATTTTTATCCTATTTAGTTTAACTTTCTTGTATTTTTTTATCTTTTAGACACCCCTATGTGGGTGCACATTGGGGGTGTAGGAAAAGGTGTTTTGTGTTACTGCATCAACTCTCAAAAGCAATATTGATTTTTAAACAATAATTTACATGCAAAAATGTGTAACAAACAGATTGCATAAGAAGTAGACCTATGATATTAGACATTACAGTGACTGTGTTACATGCAAATGCAGATTCCACTGTTCTGATTGCATTAAAAAGTAAACTTTTCTTATATTTTATGACGTGAGAGCTATTTAATTTAGTGAAACAGTTTAAAAAAGCAAAGAAATAAAACCAGTTCATGATGCAGACTGTCCTGTAATAGTGTGACAAAAAATTGTAATTACTGCATATTCCAAAATGGGCAATTATAGTCACAGCTGTTGTGAAGGATACACATGCATGTGGGTTCATTAATTACTGAAGTATTTTGGACACTGTTCTGATGAGAGAAACTACTCAGTTGTCATCTCCACAAAGCCTCATTAAGCCCCAAGTTTCATGAACCCACAACCAAAAAACTTTGTGTGAATTAAACCTGAAGATAAAAATACAGAATAAAAGTAAAAAATTGTCCAATAGAGGTAGGTCAAATTCCACAGTTTTTTTGGGAAAGTATTATTCAGAGACAAAATATTGCAGGCTGAAACCCATTATCATCATGTCTTTTTCTAATATAAGGATGAATCTCACTGTATATCCTATCAAATGTCCTAAATCCTAAACCCCTGTGCTGGCTGATTGGGCGACCACAAATTACATGACCTGATTTCCATAACACAGAATCTTATCAACACTGGCCTCAGAGGGAACGCAAACTAATTGGTGCGACTTTTACGTTGCATTTTCTAATGATGGCCGCTTAATTAATCTTTGAAACGCTGGCTTGTGAGTGTTGGAGCTACAAAGGAAGATGACTGAGAGGATCAAAGTCATTCCAGTCTACTGTGGAGGGATTAGGAAAATGTGGTGGAGGCATGGAGACAATCAAGCATCCAAGCCTCCAGTGAGGAAAATCCTTCCAGGCTGCAACCAAAATCTCAACTGGAGAAATTACCCTGACTGTGCTAGCTGACTGACACTGACACGTTTGAGGGCGGTTATGTGATATCATGCTAATCCCACTGAAGTCCCAAAAGCCAATCCTGCTGCCTCATGACCCATGCAGGGGAATATACTCTACAGGCAAGTGGGGACCAGAGGTTTTGTGAAGGCCAGACGGTGGTCACTGCTCATTACATTTCCAACACACATCCAACCTTTCATTATTGTTAACAACAAACTGTGATTTAAGTATTTTATTGTTTGGGATGCATGTGGTCTTCAGTATAAGTTTACACATTTTACCATCCCTACGGCTTTATGGAGTCACTGTCAGACACAATATTCTCCAAAAAAGAACAAAAACAGGCAGGAGGCGCTGCATGGATTTGACAGCAATTTAACACAGAGCAGGTGGTCCTGATGGATGGGGAGAAAATATTCTGCCCACAAAAAGAAAAAATGTATTCCCCTAAAAAAGTACAGTGGATACAGGATCTGTTTTCCTTTTTATTTATTTTTGGTTTTTGATGGGGGTTCTTTTACTTCAGTATCAGTTCAGTACTTCTTCAAGAAAACATCTTCATTAACTGTTATCTGTGACATCAAACTATACAAAGAATATTTGTGTATCCTTCACATATCTCCAGATGTACTTAAATATTCTATTATAATGCAGGATATCTATGGAAGAGACAATAATATTAGCCCAGGTAACAAGCTTTCCCTGTGGAGATTATACTATAATAATGCATCATATTTTAATTGTTATACTTTTTGAGTAAAATCTGAATATGCAAAAGAGCCAATAACATTTCTCTGTCAGGTTAATGTAGTAGTACAATGGTTTCCTCTCAAGCAGAATTATACATTGAGTAAGTAGCATACAGTGGAGTTGCATGTCATTTTTTGACAAAATTTTTTTTTTGCCTAAATCTTCTCATGATGCTGGCCACCTCTGGTGAAATCTCCAGAAAAACCTGAAAAAATGAGTCAGGCCATTATGTAAAGAGGGAAATTGATATTTGTTTTAGTGCTTTGGGGGTCTTTTGTAATTTATTTCAAGGTACAATAGGTTCAGACAGTATAATCATTTTACATTTTTCTTATCTGCTGTTTAGGGCTGTTTAGGGCTCTTTTAGTTGGGGAGACCAGGCAGTTGCCTTCCTTCCTGAATGGTGCAAAGGTCTGTCCCTGGTGTTTTTCCGGAGTGTATTTCACTGGTGTTTCTGAGTAGCTGCAGCTTGTGTGTGTGACGTCACTATATCATGGCAGGTGTTTTGCTCAGGACCGAGAGAAGCGCAGTGTATAGTGTGAAGTTGTTTGTATGAGTGGTTCTTAAAAAAAAGAGAACAGGCATGTTTTGAACCTGTTGTTATTTCATTGAATGGTTACAGGTCTAATGAGGGAACAGCATGTGGCTGTGAAGATTCACACATGAACGATCGAAGCTTGTATTTACACTATTCACTGTGTGTGAGTACCCTGCAGTCACTGTGCAGTGGTCTTGTTTGTAATATGTAGCCACTATGATTTTTAACTGTTGTGCTTTGTAAAAGCAGCTTTGATTTGATTTTTCGGTGGGGGAATTTATTCCTTCTCTTGTGGACATAATATTACCCAACTTAATAATGGGCTTAAACACAGTCTCTCAAGCCTACTTCTGTCTAAAAAAACACCAAGAATAAACCTGTATGTAGGGCTGAGTATTGTTTAGCTTCTACAGTTATAAAATACCTGAGTTTTCTGTGTTGAAACCCAAGCAGTAGCTTATCTGTACCCTAGTTTAAGTAATATAAACATGTTTTTTTTCTACAAACCCTTAACTTCTTTTTGCAAAATAGGCCAATGTTTCCATGCCAAACTTCTGCTTTCAGATCAGGAACTACATGATCAAAGAACAAGGAAACAAATTTCAAATCTGGCGAGGCATCAATACCACTTCTCAGTACTTTACAGTTCTGGATGCTACAGAAACATGTTTAGTTTTGATCGCTGTATTATATGTATTATGTATATTTATTGAAGCTTTGTGATCAGTAAACTTTTATATGAGCAGATGTTTGCCACCTGCCTCTACCCTGACCCTGTTTAGAGTCCCAGTCCTCCTCTTTACTCCCAGTACTGCTTCTAGCTAATGAAATAACTGGAAAATTGAAGTAATCTTCACTTTACGGACACTCAAACCCAACTAGTGGATTAAAACACAGACTCCCAAACCTTCTCATGTCTTAAAAAAACCTGAGTAGGGCTGAGTATCATTTGAATTCAAATTCTACAGTGATACTATACCTACGTATTTGGTACTGATACACAAACAATACCTCATCAATACCCTAGTTTATGAAAAAGGAATATTTTTAAACCCTTTTCTCCACTTACAATTGGCATACTCTTGGGACTATCTGATCAAAGATTAAGGAGACAAGATTACAAATCTGACCAGCATCAGATGCCAGCTTTCAGTACTTGACAGTTTTGGATTCTTGCAACAACAGATACATGTCAGACAGCAACAAAAAAGATAGTTTTGATACCCAGCCCTATGCATTTATGTCCACTGATGTCCATTTATTAAGGGTCTGGTACCAGTAAATTCTTATGAGTGACAGGTTTGGACCCCCATTCCACCTCATAACTCAGAGTACTGCTTCTAGCTAATGAAGTAAGTGTAAAATCTTCACTCTATTGACCCTCATACCCTCCTGTAAACCATTCAAGGACCAAAGGTGGCACCGCTTTGTGCATCAGGCTGCTCTTCCAGTCAGCGGCTCAGGTTACCTCGACCAAGTGTGGAAAGGAGCGCTCATCGGCTGACAGCCCACTGCTCTACTGCATCACTCTGCAGCAGTACTAGAAGGGAGCACAGAGGCAGTCTCTCCCTGCAGCCCGCACACAGGAAAATAACCCTGGCTCGACAGCTGAGGCTCTCTACCCGGGCTAATATTGTGTTCTGTTCCAAAAATAGCTACACTTGCAATACTCGCTACAATTTGGCCTATTCTGATCAGTGTTGTGGAGTGTAAACAGAAAGCGTGTTTAATATGTTTACCCTGTTAAACAGGTAGATAATGCTATAATTTTAGGACTCCCTAAAAAATTACATAGGGAGAGCACTGGGGTTTAAACCACACCACACATACAACCACATTATTGGAAGATTAGAGCAGCCTTAATGGCTTAACCCTCATTAAAATAACAAAACATGCACCTGCCCTATCCACTGAGGCAATAAAATGCAAATAGACACTGGCAGTCTGAAGTGGTCTAGTCAGGCTACAGTAGTTCAGAAATCCCTGGATGACATCATGAAGTTAATAAACATTTGGTTACCTGGCAGATCTCATAACACAGAACTGAACGGAAACACCATAAATAAAAACAACTAGCAGCCAATCGTAGCCTACTAGCAGCCTATAAGGAGAAAAAGACTATAGCAGCAATTACTACAAGTAGGCTACCCATAGGAATACTGAGGAAACAGGCTTGTCATGACAGGAGGAAACGGGGAATAAGGTCAAAAGCAGACACTCGGATATGCCAAAATGTATATTTATTTCTAAAGAGAGGATAAAACACCAATGGATTTTTTTTAAACCGCAAAGCTATTATTTACAGGCCTGTAGTCTAACCAAGTGGTAATTTTGGGACGCCCTCGTGGAGACAAAAGAACAGTGCCGCGAGGTGTATGATGGTGCGGTGCTCGTCTCGTTTCCCAACATCACGTCCACCTGTCCTCTCTTCCCCTCTGCGCTTCAAAACCGCATCGTCCAAAGCCAAAGAAAGCACACACGACTCACCCAGTACTCCGGAGGATTGTTGTGCCGGGGCAGTGCCCGGCTCCGGCCTCTCCGCGTCTCCCTGCTGCGCTCGGTGTCGGTGCCGGGAGCTCTCGGTGCCGTCGCCGGCGGTGGCCGAGCCGCTGGCGGTGGCCGCCGCGGCTGCAGCAGCGCCCGCCGCTGCCGTCCCCGAGTCGGGCATGCTCTCTATCAGCGAGGAGCGACGGAAGATGAAGATATTCTCCGGGAAATTGTACAATGGTATCGCATCTCAGGAGGAGGGCAAAGCATGGGTGTAGAGCGGCGGCCGGCGGGGGTCCGATTGAAGGGTTAAATGAGTGTGAAAGTGAAGTGAAGGTTGTCGGTGTCGGTGCAGCGGCGGATCATCCTGGTGGTGCTCTGGAGCAGGATGCGCGGCTAGATGGAGAGCGCTCCTCCGACGACTACAGAGGAGGGACAAAGACAGAGAGGGCGGGGGGAGGGGGGCTGGATGATACACACACACACACACACACACACACACACACACACACCTTACAACAATTCACTACTTTGTAGTAGCCTCATGATGAGACTAAGCTATATGACTATAGCCCCAGATTGTCCAGCATAATTATAAAAGGAATTCCTTCATCATAAATTAAGTCGTGAAGCTGTTATTACAAACTCACCTAATGCACAACCCACTTTAAGACTTTTAAACCCTACAGACATATTTTAAGAGCCTAACAGTGATTTTTATTTGCATATAGACCCATACATGTCCGTGCAATCTCGCAGTCCTCCAGGAGAAATTTATATTTATCGCCCTACAGTGACCTCTGCCAGCAGCTAGGCTTCACATTGATGCCAGAAATAGAATCCGCTTGGCTTCATTAAGGAAAAACACAGACAAACATAATGCATGGCTGATACTGATAACATTACAATGTAATCATCAAAATGCTGTCAAATGTTGTGCTCGATCAGATATTTCTGTTTTAATGCATTATTCTGTCAGCAGGTCCAGCAGGTAGACTATTGCTCCTCAGAGTGTGTATGCACTCCCCTGTCCTGGAAGATTAAGTAGACTATGATTTATTTATAAATGCAAAAAATATCTTCATAGATTAAATTTTCAGTGACACTCAGGTGGAGGGACAAAAATGTCTCTTCACTTTAGTCCACAGGACTCTCAAAGATACAGGTGTGTGTCTGCAGTTGTATCTAACTCATTTTTATTGCATAAACCTAAGGTTCTCAATGTTTTTTTGTCAGCCAGGAACCCATCAAAAGACAGTCGGGGGACCTTCCGGGGACCTTCTCATGCATGTCTCTTGGAATAATTTGACATAGCCTTTGTTTCTTTACACCTATATATTCTTAATTATATGAAAGGACCACAGGAGAAATCTATCAAACATATTAGACATGTATCAACACATGTACAGATTCTTAGAGTTATATATGTGTTAGATTAGAATGTAATCAATTAACTTTTATAGATTTAAACATTTAGATATTATGCGTTGAACTATGTAGCCTTTGTAAAAAACAAAATAAATAATTTATATCATTAACTTCTTCTTGATCTACTGTTCCATCCACATTGACAAGCTACTGACTTGTGTTGTCATGTCTGATCACAGTTGTTTTGTGTCATGTATAATGGGCAAACAAGAGTCAATTTATGCCAAAGCGAGCCTACACCCAAACACATCCTTTAAACAAACACATTCATAGCGTAGACTCAGTTTACTTTACTGTTAGATATGTTTCTGTCATAAATGGCCCTAATGTACACTTTTACAAGCAGTGCAGGAGATGCTCAACCATGTGTAAGATGTGCGTGTGAGAGTGTGTGTGTAAAGAGGGTGGAGGAAATTTGTTCTTCATCTTTAATAAGATCTATGATCCCTTTGGTCAGAAGAAACAAAGATGTTTGTGTATTGATGGTGTTCAACAGCTGTGAGGTGGAAGCTGTCATGCTTTGTGCACACACAGAGCAGCCCATAAATTATTGAGATCTCAGGTTAAAGATTGCTCCCCGGGCCTCAGACCATGCCTCTTCAGCGTGTGCACGGTCTGTCTCTTTGGCCAGCCCTCCTGGACTCTATGGCTCACTGTACAGCCTTGAAAGGCTTCATACAGCAGGCAGGCAGCCCTCCCCCTCATATGCTCACAGCTCAGAAGTACTTCGTCTTCGAGCATAAATTGTGCTTACTCACCACCCTCTAGGCTGACAGCTGCAAGGAGCTGCAGCGGGAAACACAGACACACACACACACACACACACACACACACACATGCACACACACACACACACACACACACACACACACACACACACACACACACATGCACACACCAATGCACATGTAGCTTTTACTCTGTGTTTATATTCTGTGGTATGCACCATGTATGTAGGCCATGAAAAACTAGATACCACCACCAACAGTGCTTAGTATTGAGAAACAAAAACTCAACACACAGTAAAACAACGAGTGCTAAATTAACTCTGTGCAAATTAACATGATGACAGAGAGTATAAATTAACATATACAGTTTATTTGATGTATGCAGCCAAAGCTAATGCAGGCTATCACAACAGGCCTGGAATAAATTCTACCTTATAAAGGTTGCAATGATCAGTTTTGAAGATATAGAAGATAGAAGATATAGAGATGCTGGTTCAGTGGTCTTGTTGAGACTGGTTCTGTTTAATTTTATTTTTTTTAATTAAGGAGGCATTATGTAATAATCAGTCTACCTTTATTGATATCGAGTATATTTATGTCAGAAACACCTATCAGTATTCACTGATGATGAGCTTATGTTTCGGAACAAACAGGATGATAGTATTAGAAATACTCTGTTTTATATTGTTTTCAACCTGATTTATCTGCATCTTCCCTTGGAGAAGAGACAAATGAGCAGCTAGGTACTGTACATAATACACTATTTCGCAAATCATTTAATTTTTTTAAGTAATTGAAAGGAAGGTAGATCAATACATATTAATAATATAATTTTAAAAAACTAAAATATACACAACAAACATGAATAAAGGTAAACAAAGGGTATATACATATTAAATATATAAATATATACATAAAAATGTGAAAGCATTTATAAATCTTAAATAATTTAACAGATTTAAATATTTTTCCGTCTCAGACAGAGAGACAGTAGGCCCGTCAGCAATGTACGGTGAAGAGCAATGGTAGCGACACGGATTGAATATAGTGACGCACAGTAGGCGGGCTTTACTGTTGATTGACAGGTCCTGAACAAATGAGACTTTAGAACTGTCACTGTTGTGGAATAAAGCCGACCAATCACAATCCACAGAAGGAGCAACATCTTCATCGTGGTAAATGTAAACGGCTGAGGATACAGGAGTTAACTTTCACTGATATGAGCAGTTACAGTTGATGAATTTTCGCCATTTACCGGCTAAAGTTACATTCACGGGTTACTTCGACATTAGCTTACAATGGGAAAGTAATACACGATGATTTGGTCAAGGTCAGAGCATGGTTTACACTGTCATTCTCTAAAATCACCCACTACATGAAACGTTTGATGATATGTTGACATTATGCTGCCGTCCATGTATCGCGGGTTATGGAGAGCTGCTGTCCACACGCTCAGGGCAAGGTTTGTTACTAAAGTTCAACCTCGATTTCTGTATTTTGGTCACTGGTTTAGAAACTGTCATCCTATAAATGTATTTTTCCTGAAGTCTTGTCATTTAATTTGTTAAGCAAAACAATGTGGAGCCCCAAAAAGCAATATAAAACCATGAAAAGAGTCACGTCACTGAACACGTCAATTAATGTTGAAAGTTGAAAGAAGTGTGAAACTTTGTACTTTTCCCAAAGACTTCCATCAGTTGGTAATAAAAGAGGACGGCGTTGTATTTTCAATTTAACACTTGATAAACTATATCAAAACCTAACTTATTTTACTTATTTAATAATCTCATTTTATTTTTCAACTGCTCTATTTACATATAATCATTCATCTCGCCCCCTATTTCCCAAATGCAAGTATAAGCTTTTTTCTGCATTTTGATTATTTCATTAACAGTTTTATTTATCGACATTGTCAGCTGAATGTCTGAAGTCTTTTGTCTCTATAAATGTGTTTGATTTTCCATTTTATGTTGCTTCATTATGGCATTCTATCCCTGTTTTGTGTTCGTTATATGTCTATTCATGTCATATACAGTCATTTCTGTAATTATTGTGTGAAAGGTGCTTCACAAAAAAAGTTTATTATGTCTTTGTAGGCAAAAACCAGCATATTAAACTGTATGAGTCCATTATATAATCAGAGGTTGCTGTGTGTCTTATTATTTTAAATCCAGCAAAGGAAATCCACCTTCCAGATTCCTGTCCACGTGCAATGGAGTCTCATCTGGACTGGCTGATGCTGAGACCATCTTTGCACTATCCTCAGGCCATGGCCGGTGTGGAGTGGCTGTGGTGCGAGTCAGTGGACCAGCCTCAGCCACAGCTCTGTCATGTATGACCGGGCTCACACGCAGCCTGCCTGCACCTCGTACTGCCCTGCTGCGCAGCATCACAGACCCCCAGTCCAAAGAAGTGCTGGACCGCGGACTTGTCCTCTGGTTCCCAGGTCTGTTCAAATATTTAATTTTTTTCTTCTTCTGTGAATATACAGTGTTTGAAATAAATTGTGTCTAATATTAGAGTTTGTCTTGCATCTTGCATCAGGTATTTATCTTTTAAATGGAAATATATATATTATTATCTGCAGCTAGGAGTTGCTCAATCATGAATGTGAACAGTTACCTGTCTCAAGCAAGTTTTAAGTGTCCTCAAGTTGAATTTTATAGCACTCTGAAATGTAACAATAATGTAAACCATGCCTGAGTAGTAGTAAACTGCATAAAACTCTTTTGCAAAAAGGTCTCCTCTCTCTCTTGGCTTGGTGCTTAATATTGATGTCAAGTTCAAAATGTTTTAAGCCATCTTCCCTCACTGTCATTTGGAGTCATTAACCTACAAGCTACAGCTAAACTGTTAAACCTTGAGTCTTGTGATAATTTGAAATGTTATCAGTATCATTCACTTGATCTGCAAATTGGCAATTTGACCACTATGTCCTTACTGTGGTACATTCCCAAAAAATATGGCAGTTATCACTTGATATAATGTAGCCTATCTTTTTAAATAAGAATTTGAAACCGTAAATGACAGTTGTCAAGGCATAAAACCAATGATCTATTGATCTTTACAAGTCAAGACTTGATCGTCTAACAATGGCAGAGCCTTGAAAAAAGTTTAAATCGAAACTTTAACTTGAATCAAACCTTTCAATCAAAAGTCTAATTGAATCGTAGATTTGGAACAATGACACTCCTTTTAATGAAGCTGTACCTAAACATTTTGTTCCATCTCCTAATAAAGAGACTAAAGGATATTAAGCCTGTGGTGTTGTGTCTCATGTGTTTATGTCTTTAGCGCCACACAGTTTCACAGGAGAGGACAGTTTGGAGCTCCACATCCATGGTGGTCCTGCTGTCATTACTGCTGTCTTACAGGCTCTAGGTAACATACAGATGTATGATAGAATATATATGATATATACATTTATATAACACATTATAACTCACTTGTTGCATCATGTGATGTACCCTCACTTTGCAGGGTGTTTATGGTGTGTATGTGTCTTCATAACCTTGACAAACCAAGCTCTAAGTCTGCAAGATTCTAAACTCAGTAACTGGTTGAGTCATGTGACTGTTCATCACTTTGACTTGAAAGGGTAAAGTGATAAATGCATTCCTATTTCTAAGATACTTATAATATGTGCCCTGACAAGCGTGGCAATCCCTCTGTGACTGACAAGTAATATTTTACTGCAGTTCTCCCACTGGCCTTCTAGGGGGCAGTATTGTATAAGTAAGAACTATTATTGATGCTTGTTATGAGGTGTGATTATGACTAATCAGGAATAGTTAAAGAGGAAAGTGTTGAACATGACATAGCAGATAATTTTGATGTATGAAAACTAAATGAAGGGGAAGGGTGGTGACAGTGTTGTAGACTTTAATAGAGAACATTTTTACTGATCATGACGTCCATTTACCAAATGATATGTTCTCACTGCTTTCTCCTGCTGATGAGATTTGAAAAATGGTTTTAGAAAACAATGAAAGCATAACCTCTTTAACCTGCACAGTTGTGCCTGTTTTCTTTCCAAGTGAACCCTGAGTGACACGTTGACCCTGCATTTGATCCTCCGCTGTTGTGTTGTGTGCATAATGCATGCCCACCTCATGCCTCGTACATCTCTTCATGTTTGTGTTTGTGTTTGTGTTTGTGTGTGTGTGTGTGTGTGTGTGTGTGTGTGTGTGTGTGTGTGTGTGTGTGTGTGTGTGTGTGTGTGTGTTCCTCAGGAAGCGTGCCTGGCATGAGGCCTGCTGAAGCTGGAGAGTTCACGCGGAGGGCCTTTCAAGCAGGGAAACTGGGTTTAACAGAGGTACTGCAGGTCAAGAAGAGCACGTTAAAAAACACACTGAGACAGACCCAGAGCCTTTCAGAGCAATTTGACAGGGTAAATGTGGAATAAACAGGGTCAGAAATGAACAGGGATTTCAAGTTCATGAAATGCTATTACTGAAAATGTTCTCATTTACATATTTGCCCTATGAACATTTTCTTTCATTAAGCTGTCAAATAAAACTACTGGGCCTTTGAGATGGTGGGGGTAGTTTTGTTTGTTTTTCCCAAAAACCAGTATGCCAAGTATGCACCCTTAAGCATTGATAGGAGCTGTTATGGATATACTGTTTGCAGTAAATAACAATATATTGTGATTTAGACTTAATTTTAACATTGCATATTAAAATGCACATTGATTAATTAATGCAGATTTGTTTTCAGAATTCAGTAAAATTCCTCCTGGGTCAATTAAAGTCTCATCAAGTGTGAAA
Organism: Centropristis striata; assembly: GCF_030273125.1. Lineage (NCBI taxonomy): Eukaryota > Metazoa > Chordata > Actinopteri > Perciformes > Serranidae > Centropristis > Centropristis striata. The sequence continues at coordinate 25,117,624 of NC_081525.1, read as the reverse complement.
AAAAAGTTTCTTCTGGTAACTTATCCCCAGTAACAATTGAGATAATGAGATAAGAATTTGTTTGAGCTGCCATAGCTGCAACAGTAAGAATGTAAATGCTGTTTAAACAGTAGCTGGGGAATTGTATTATACATCTTACACACAGTTTCAGCATCGGATGCTTATTAAACCATATCATCTGTAGAGCACATCATGAGCATAAAGGGGGAAAACGTTTGAGTCAAGCAAAGAATAACAACAATGTAAGACATAGATTTATTAAAAATGCATAGCAGTAATAACAGTTACGTATAATGCTCGTTGCAGGTGGAGGGGCTCGGGGATCTGATCCATGCTGAGACGGAGGCTCAGAGGAGACAGGCTCTCAGGCAGATGTCAGGAGAGCTGGGACGCCTTTATCAGGACTGGAGTCACAAACTGAAACGGGTAGGTTGATCAGTGGTGCAGCAGAGGCCGGTTGATGTACAAACAGATGTTTCCATCAGGACTTGAGCCCTGAGCTTAAAGGTGTTGCTGTAATTTGTGTGGAACTGAAGGCATAAGCTGGTCTAAAATCAGTCTCGAATACTTTTTTCACTTTTAGGATTCATCATTCTCTCAGATGCTACAAGGTGTATAGTGTTTCACGGTGAAAATACGAAAATACAGATTTTTTTACTGTACTTTTCATACTTTTTGAACTTTTCGTTACTTTTTGAAATGCAGAGCAAGAAAATGAACCTGAGAGCATCTCTCTCCAGAGGAAATCGTCATTGAGTGTTTGATGGTTAATTATTTTGTGCTTTAGAACGTAACTGCTGTAAGAAAAAAAGCTTTTTATTTCTCTCATTCACACTTTATCATCACAGCACTGCAATGTTGTCTCCCTTTTGTCTACTGCTCGCCCTCTCTGCTGGGCTTGCTGGCCAGTTTCTGAGCTTGCTTACACGATTTCTCTCTCTTTTTTGCTGTCTTTTTTTTTTTTTTTACAAATAAGTTGGGAAGCTAAGACTAACTTTTTTATGTGTCCTCATCCTAGAACTGTACAAAATCGATAACTTGAGAACGTGCATTTAAGTGAAATGAAGCATTTAAAATAAAAAAGACCAGGACCTTTTCGGGGTAAAATACCTAATTTAGACTCTGGTCACTGTGGTTGTTCTTGTGCTTGAAAAGGGGCTAAAGATCAGTTTCGATGTTGGAAGGTTGTATATGTCTGTTTCTAAGATACAGCAAATACCTTTGGCCCCCATGGGGACTCAAAGCTCATCAGACCTGGTTTTTAAAGTGACAGCCGACCAGGGGCCTTAATGAATCCTGTTGTTCTAATCCTGAGTCTCCCTGAAGAGACTTTGTCCATGTTCACGTGCGACACGAAAACAGCATCTTGGAACGAACCTGTCTGTACTGTGCTGTAGGTCAGGCCTTCTCACAACCACAAACAATGCTATCTTCCTTTTTTTGTTGTGTTTGTTGTTTCACCAGAGCTGCTTTTCCAACACATCATAAATGGTTACTTATGGGAATCTGAGGCTTCCTGTTTTCTTGCTGCTGTAGCACCTGTAGTATAATACTGAGAATTCAAATAATACCTGTATGGACAAAACAATGCAATAAATAGATCTGATTTCACAGAGAGGGAAGCCTCCCCTCAAATTAAGATAACACCGATAAATGAATGATGTTTTTTCAATTAATGGTTTGCAGGTCTATCAATTTATGGTAAAAATTGCGTTGTAAAAATCTAACTGTAAAAGTATATAATCATTGATCTCTTCCAGTAACTTTTATAAAACCATATATCTGGTTCACAGAACTGCTGAAGGATCCAATTTTTTAATTAGTGAAGACACTTCATATACCGTTGTTGTCATTTCTATAATGTGGTGGGTGAAGTCGCTGAGACAATAAGGTCCATACCATCTTCAATCTGTTTCGAAAAGCTTTGTGAATACAGACGTGTAACGTGTTACTGCGATTTGCACCAGAACTGAGTCAGTAACGATTAGAGGCTTTGTGGAGCTTTCCAGATGCAGCACTTACAATTTTAAAGAACAATACGTTTTTAAAATGCACCTTTTTTATGGTAATGTGCTCTTGTTCCATTTTTACTCAAGTGACACCCATTTAATGTTTTTTTTCATCTCAGAACATCTGGCATTGTATTGTAAATGATAGATTAAAGATTAATAATACCAGCTGCAGCTGCTGCATGCCTTAAAACAGGAACACATAAAACACACTGATATATTCTGTGCAGCGGTATTGTTTTTCGTATCAATACAGTATCCTGGACTGTACTCTGTACGTAGAGATAAGGGTCAGAAAGTGACACAGACAGTCTTGAAGTTAAGATAAATTAGAGTAAGAAAAAGAATGAATGCAAGTCTAAATTGCACCTCAGGGGTTAGTGACTTTGTTAAATGCTCTATTCAGCATTTCTGCACTAATTTGGAAGCAGACAGTATAGATGCAGACGAACATGATGGAGGGGGGAAAGAGCAACAAAGGTGATGCAGCTGTTTAATTTAGGAATACAACATTTTGAGTACAAACCTTTCAACTGATCTGAACAAGATCATTTGAACCAGTGTAGTGATTTGTGATTTCCACCTCTACACGTGTTTGTCCTGGACCACTTGATCCTTGAAAAAGAAAGTTTAGAAACTTCATGTAGTTGAACTTGAACTTTCTGGGGAAGAAAAAAGCAAAGATTTTATCCACAAAAGCATTATAATTTTGGGTTGTCCTTCCACCCCGTTCTTGTAAACGTGATATTCCAGGAACGCCTTGAGGGAATTTCTTCAAATTCGGCCTCTTGAGTGATTATAATTTGGTGCTCAAAGGTCAAGGTCAACTGTGAACTCACAAAACACATACATTTCACACAAATATGTATTATGGTAAAATATGACATTTTTTAATCCAAAAGGTCAAAGGTCAACTTTATGCTGACTTCAAAATGTTTCTAGCTGTTAGTCAACGGCAAAACTCAAGAACAGAGGGGCAGATTGTGGCCATATTTCACATTTGATCGGTTATTAATTGATGACACACAACTTGGTTGATGCTTGATGACGTTCAGTCTTCTGAGCTGTCGGGTTAAAGGTGTGTGAAGCACGCACAGTTAAGAATTTTTAGCTTTTTTTGCAGCAACATCCATATTTGAAGTATTGTCTGCTGTCATGAGTCTGGACAGACATGGATGTAAACTGCAACTTTACTGGTTGTTGGAGACAAACAACTGCAGCGCTGTAATTCTAGTTTTGCTCTGCAGTCATTCAAAGCCCTGTCTGTATTAAGTTAATTTTCTGCATACATTTTTTGATAATGACATGTGACTTGTAGTACAAAACTACGCAGTACTGTTGTAGTTTTACATTCATTCATGAGACTTCAGAAGAAGCTTGTTAACCTGATGTGGTGATATATGTTCTTATTAGGGGTGTCACAATTTCAGTTCAGAATTAAATTTCAATTATCTGAAATCAAAAGCTGGATTCAGAAAAAAATGGTAGTTACATCACACTTGATACCATATGGAAAATATTCAGTTGTCAGGGCATATCAATGATCTGTTAATTTTAGGGATCATGACTCGGTAGTCTAACCTCCGTGATGAAAAATAAAATGAATATTTAAAATTAAAATTGAACTGTGACCTTAAAATCAAATGTCTATTCCGATAATGGATTTGAAGAATCGTGACACCCCTTGTTGTTATGTTGATATTGTTGACAGAGGGTCGGTTTTCATTTCACATCTTGTTGTGGTGGTTCAGAGTCGCAGGTCACTGGCCGCAGATAAACTCCTCAACTTGATGGATGCAGGCCAAACCCAACCCTCGTCTACTGTGAACAGTTAAAGAATATAGACCAGGGATCTTTCTACACTTTGGCACCAGATCTGAAAAACCGATCCAGGTGGTCTCCCTTGAGAAACTCTGTTAAGCTGTTTGTCGGCAGCTTTCTCAGGAATCGAACGTGCCTTTATTTTCGACTCCGATTTCTGGGAATCCTGTTGATAAGACGTATACCATCTGTATGATACGAGCGGTCAAACCCTCATTTGACACCAAAACAATGCAGTTTTTTTTAAACCGTTGGCTCCCCACTTCTGTGAATGGATTAAAGTATGGGAATCTGACTCTTCCTGTTTTTGTGCAGCTATACTACTATTGTGTTTATGTTCTGCATGTCAGTCAAGATAGTGAACGGTGCTGTGTGGGGTTCCCCTAACTCCCCTAGCTCCCCCATAACCCTAATAACCCTAATTTCCTGGAAAAGTCCTGGAAAAAAAGACGAGAGGAAATGGTTTAAATTTATAATGTCGGTATCTTATGTTTGTATATATATGCTATGTAAATGTATGGGTAAACCCCCTTTAATTGAGGTGGGGGAAAAACATGATACAGCATAGTATCGCGATATTTTGCGTTGCAGTATTATATCGTTTCATGGCTGCCAAGTATCGATATTTAGCTTTCTGACGGCCGGACGTAGCATGCTCACTTTTAAGGAATTGAGATACTGGTATTGTTGTGGAAATAACGCTGCAAAGTTATTATTTTTTTGTTTCATTAAAAAAAAATCAGAGCAGTGAAGCTTAAAGTTGAGGGAAGTTTGAGAAAGTGCTGCAGTTGTTGTCGTCCATACATGTTTGATATCAGTTCAGTTTGACTGAATTCTTTGTTGCTCAGTCTGTGGGTTGGACTCTCATTGTGGAGAAATAAAAAGACTGAAGTGAGATGACTAGACTGAGAATTTTCTCTTATTTGACAAAACAATTCTTGATTGAATTTAATTTTGTCGATACAAAATGCATTTAAACAGTTAAATTGCAATATATTGTATCACAATACTCACCATGTCGCAAAAAGCTTAAAATCACAATAATATCGTATCATGACTCAAGTATCGGAATAAAATTGTATCATGTGGCCTCTGCTGATTCACATCTCTCCTGTTTAAACATTATTTGCATGTTGGACTCTTGCCACCTTGGGCTCCGTGAAATTATGTTTGGCAATTTTCTACTTTTTTCTGACAATTTAAAATAATTTAGCAATTAATAAAAAAAAAAACCAACAAATCTTTCATCAACATTGGAAACAATAATTAATTGTCCGCCTAAATCAAAATAGCTTTTTTACAATGCCAGAAGTGAAACATCCTAAATGCCATGAGGAAAATAAGAAATGTAAACCTTTTAATATCTTCTGACTAGAGTGAGGGTGCACTCAGTAGCACAATATTTACCTTTGTTATGTCTTTATTGAGTGATGTAAGAATTGTTTGGACAATATTTTGTCCTTGGATAATAAAACTGTAGTCAAGTATTACAGGTGGCAAGGTTATATATGATTGTTAGCAGCTGCAGCACCACAATGGAAAATAATTAACCTTGTTTTGAGTGTTCACAATGCCCAAAGTGTTAACTCTACACACTGACTTCAGCCTCGTCCCTTCTCTCTGCTTTGTGTCTCACACAGTGCCTGGCTCATGTTGAGGCCTTCATAGACTTCAGTGAGGATGAGCTCATAGAGGATGGGGTCTTAAACCAAGGTATGTGTACACTTTGTCCTCTTTGCTGGAAAAAAATACCCAACAGTCATCCCTTGGGCTTTCAGAGGGCTCTGTTTCTCTCTGAGGGGAGAAGAGTCTCACTGGCTTTCCTGTTTAGATCTCCAACTGGCCATCGTGTGTTTGCTGCATTGCGGGGAGAAGGCATGGACATCAAACTGTTTAAAAGACAATTTCCTTTTAGGAAGTGTGGAGAGAAGGCCAGGGGGGACACTAGAGGCATTCGTCTTGCCTTCAAAGCCAGTCTGACATGTCGCTCACAGGAATAGTCCTGTCAGCAGCAACGTACAGTTCAACTGTTTTCACTGTGCCCAGCTTTCCCATACTCACAGTCAATGTGAGGCCGCGTGTGTGTGTGAGAGGGATGTCCCCCCTGAGGCTGTCGCCTGCTGTCTGGCACTGGCAGAGCTCTTCAGACGCCTCAGATGTTGTGTAGTTTCGACACAATAAAGCCTGGGAACAATTGTTTATTTTGGTGGCACGGAATGTGGGCTCACGCCTCAGAGTAGCGAATAATTATAGACCCTTTTCTAAAAATAGCAAACCTGGCATAAATACTTTCCCTTGTCACCTGAAAAAATGCAGCAAATTACAGGTTTTATGTTATAACTTTTTCCAAGTTGGATGAATTGATTCAATGAATGATGAATGATGAATCAATCAAGATTCTCATGTTTAAATGTTTATAACAAATAGTAGATATTGTTGATGGATTGCATTGTCAAAAGCATTTTTCTGTTCTCATCACATGCGGAAAGAGAAATGTCCATGACACATTTTTCATCCAGACGAATGATGTCAGACAGCGGACGGGCCTTTTTTCCTTCAAAGGACAGAAATTCCCTGTACAAGGTCAAGAAAGTGAAGTTGAATACGAAACCTTCGTCATGTCCTGTTCCCTCCTCTTGTCTTTATCTCCCTGTCAAACGCCCACAGTGGACAGGTCGGTGTGTGATCTGCAAGCAGAGATGGAGCGCCACCTTAAGGATGAGAGACGGGGTGAGCGGCTTCGCAGCGGAGTCCAGGTGGTCATCGCAGGAGCCACCAACGCAGGGAAAAGTAGCCTCCTTAACACACTCTGTAAGATAACTTTGAAAAGCAGCACACACACGGACACACAAACACTTCCTGAAGGGATTAAGATGAAATATGACTAACTATCTTTTAAATACAGACCTTACTGTTGAATCATAGCGCTGTCAGCCACAGTTTGGTAGGGAAGGAAGTTAACATCTGTCACACTATAAGCAGCCTGGACCCTCAGAATTTTGTGAAATGCGTTTTATTTATTAAAATGCAAATTTGAGAGGGTGAGAGAAATATGTTTCCTTGACAAGACAGGATTTTGTGCAGTCTGATTTTGACATAAATGGGATTAAAGTAGATATTAGGGTTGGTGTTATATAAAGTGAACTGCAGCTCAAACAACCGGCGTTCGGTTTCAAATAACATTTATAATTTTTCATCAGAAGTTTATTTTTCCCTAATCTAGCAAAGAGTTGAAGAATATAGCAAAAATGTTGTTGTTAAAACAATCTGTATTAGGTCCATTAGTAGATGTAGAGTCAGTTATCATGAAATTGTAAATTATTTTAATATTTCTAGCCACCTTGTGTCATATCAAGGAAAACCGTAGTGGGCTTTTAACTGGCAGCTGTGGCCCAGTTGGTAGAGTGGTCGCCCACTGATCAGAGGGTCGGTGGTTCGATCCCTGACCATGGCAGCCTACATGTCGAAGTGTCCTTGAGCAAGGTACTGAACCAAATTGCTCCCGATGCTGCGTTCATCAGTGTGTGTGAATGAACTCCCAAAGGTGGCAGGAGGCACCAGTGTGCCCTGGTAGCCTCTAACACCAGTATGAATGTGTGTGTGAATGGGTGAATCAGCGTAGTGTAAAGCGCTTTGGATAGAAGTGCTATATAAGTGCACTACATTTACCATTTAAACCGCAAACTCAGCATTTTGGCAGTCAGCCATGTTGCTTTTTTTAAACCAGAAGTGACCATATTAGGATGATAGGTGATGTCTCTATCCTGATTGGCAGGTTGCTGTGGTAGCAACTTGTCAATCACAGAGTAGCCACACACTCAACCATACCCTGCTTTATTGTCTATTTCTCTCTTAATGAGACCATAATTTACTAAATTAACGTCATGCTCTGTTGAAGACTAGAATTAGCGATTGAGACCAGAAACTCATTATGAGAATGATTACTGAGGTGATAAATCAAGTGAGAAGTAGGGTCGTTTTCTCGAGACTTATATTCACAACCCGTGGAGTTGCCCCCTGCTGGCCAATAGAAAGAATGCAGGTTTAAGGCACTTCTGCATTGGCTTCACTTTTCAAACCTGGAGGTTGCTGCTTCATGAAAATCCTGTAACCAAACTGCTAATCGATCTTGCAGTTAGGTAGTTTTTTTATTTTCCTGTTACTGTTGGAGGAGCCAACATTTTCATGTGAAAGACAGGAAGGTCAAAGAAATCTGTCCAATTTGTGGTAGGTGTTATAATAGTCTCTTCATACTGCAGGAATGTAATCTCACCATCTGTGAACAGTAGATCTGCTCTTGGCATGCATGAAGTGCAGTATTTTCACATTTCCAGATACAGATTTCATTGCTTCCGATTTAGGTTCTGGCCGTGTGTCAGGCAATATCAGAGCCAGTCAGTGTAAATTACAACTGATTATGTAATACTGTTAATATATATATATATATATATATATATACTCAGTATTTTCCACATTAAACAAGTATGGTAGCTTATCACGTCTTTAGTTGTTTAGCCACGTTTGGTGTCAACCTAATGAACCCCTTGTTTATCGTCTAAGGTTATCTTTGTTTAGGATATTGCATCCTTAAATCATTTAGAATAACTCTATATAAACTATCCAGAGAGGGGGCTTGGCAGGGTCTCCTCACAGCTTCCTATCAGAATAATAGACATATTTATCAAACTTAAGATAAAATCCTGTTATCATTTCCTCTTGTGATTAGTCTTGCTTGTGTCCTGGGCTCACACACAGTCAGTGTAGACAAGTATGGATGAGCTTGCAGCATTCTGCCTTGTGATACACGGGAGCGGTCAGCCAAGTTCTTGAACACAGAATAAAGAAAGGATCACAAAATATCTTTTGTTGTTTTTGCACAGTGCAGAACTTACATTGCACATATGCCTGTTCCTTTCTATTCCATTAAGGGATGCTTAACTTATCATTAAATATTTTCACAGATTCGACAATGTATAGGCTGTATTTTAAAACACCTTTTTTTGTCACTGTCCAGAACACATCCCTAAACTAGGTGATGTAAGACATTTAAAAGGGTTTCCTGTTGTTTCTGTCAACGTGTTTCTATAAAAGCTACCGAGCAGATCACCTGCCATAGAACGGAAGAAAAGGAGAAGAAGCGACTTCAGTGTGCTTGTCAGTACAGAAGCCAGAGAGTGTTAAGTGGATGGCAAAGAAGGGGGAAAATGGGTCAGAAACTAACCCCTAATCCTTTCCACGGTGCTTGAAACAATTTAAGATTAATGTCATGATATATATCATCACATAGTTCATGCTAGATGACAGACTTGCAACTATACTGTCAGGTATTTAAATGTAAATTCTTGTCACAAGAAAAAAACAAGACTATTTTTAGTGTCTGTGATATAATAACACCAACCTTAACAAGGTACATTAAACTGCATGATGGTAAAGAATACACCAAATTACTTTTTTAGAGGGATCAATGCTGACATGTTGTGTTTGGGTCTTCAAGAAAAGCAGCGAGTGATATTCTGTGTTTTTGTTTTTTGTTTTGTATTTTGTTCAGCAATGCTCATGAAACTACCGATACAACCATGAATTATGTCGCCAAACTTACTCTTGTTTGAGTAATGTTTTCAAAAATCTTATTTGTCCAGATGCCTTTTCAGTAGAAAATAAGGGGCTTAGTGCTGACACAGTAAGAAAGTCAGAAACTTTTTAGAGTCAGGCTAACACATCATTAGTTTGGTTCTTTGTGTTGACGATAAGAAAAATATACAATATTGGCATCCTTATTCTTGAACCTTTTTATATCCAGGCCAGAGACCTGCAGCCATTGTGTCTCCCATTGCTGGCACCACCAGGGACGTAGTGGAGACGGCACTGGACATCGGTGGGTTCCCGGTCCTCCTGAGTGACACAGCCGGCCTCAGAGACAGCCCCGACCTGGTGGAGAGAGAGGGGGTCCGCCGAGCTCGGGAAAGGTAGGGGGAGGAAGCACTTTATTTTCGGGTAAAGCAAAACTATATATCTGATCTGAGTTTTCCATACCACAAAAAAATGTGTTGTTAAACACCCAGACAAATTTGAATCTGAAAAAATGTAGTAGTAGAACACTGCTCTGAAAACGCTGACTTTTCTGCTGCATGTTCATGCCAAACAAACTATGGAGAATAAATCTGCAGAGATCTGACAATTTATTGTGGTTTATTTTTAGGTTCATAAAATGCTCCAGAATTAGCATGTATGTTAGATATTACTTCAGAAATTGCTGTCTTCCGTCACCATGACCACTGACACAAGTTAGTGTTAGCTTCAGCAAATATTAGAAGTAAATGCATCAAAGTTAGCCACCGTTGTTAAAGACACTTATATAGTGTCGGGTTATGATAAGGATGCTCCAGTGTGTCATCGAGCCATGATTTTAAACACTCCCAAAAAATCATGATCACAGAAAAACTGTTTAATCTTCTAACTCCCAAATTCATTGATATATAGTTTAATGCAGGGGTAGGCAACCTGAGGCTCCAAAGCCAGATGTGGCTCTTTGATCTCTCTTCAGTGGTTCTCTCTTGCTTTGACAAAAAAAAAAAAAAAATGGAAATAATTAAATGGTATTTGTCTCTAATTTAATTCTCCTTTTACAACATTGTAATGCCAGTGAAAGCTTCTCACTTAGTGGTATGCTTGATCTGCAGCGAGAAATTGTCAAATTACTTTCATTATAATGCTCAAAGATGCGGCTCCAGATGGATTTACTTTACCTTTTTTTTGGCCAAAAATGGCTCTTGTATTGGAAAAGGTTGCTGACCCCTAGTTTAATGTCATTTTACATGTTTTCATTATTTTGCAGCTGTAAAATATGTTTTCAAACAAATCTCTGATTTCACTTTACCCGCATTTTAGGCTACAGGATAAATATCACATGCAGAGTACATGTGTAGCAGTTACATGTAGACTGCTGCTTCAGCGACTGTCCACGTGTGTGTATAATAGAACACAAATCAAATTAGCCAGGGGACCCCTGGAATATGTCCTTGAAGACAAAGAAAGGAAGAAATAAGTCATTGCTTTTCCCCTCTACATCATGCTATATTTTTGTAGTGTCTGTGTAACCTCCAGAGTTTATATTATTGCTGAGCCATTGTTATAAATACATGGGACAAACACTCTCAGGAGGTTGCGTAATAAAGAGCCTCCTTTCCTTGTTGCAAATTATTTACCATTAAGAGGTTCTTCATGTGTGGTGTACAGAATTCACATATATGGCAATTCATTGACAGCTGCTTCCACTGTTTACACACGAGAAGAATAGCAGCACTGGCAGCACTCGTCATCACTGCTTTATCATATACAAACAGGCAAACAGACAGCCAGACGAATGGGCACACTGGCACATACACACAATATTAAATCAGTTCTAAGACACAGACGTATGTAAAGTTTCCAGTCTGGAAGACAAATGGTTTTTATTCACACAGTGTGTTGCTGATCTATTAATTCTGACATTTTTTTATGCCAAGAAAAGAAAAATATTGTTTCATCAAGTATGTGTGTTCTTGGCAGGGGATAAAGCATCTGATTCAGCAATTGAGCATTTTCAATTGTGGAAGACTGTGGAAAATGTTATGTTTTTCAATAATAAATACAGTAGTGTATAGCAGTAAGAGCGTGCATATCACGAATGCTGGGTCTTGTTGGTTTTCTGAGAATCTACTGAACCTACTGGTACCTTGTTTGCTATATAGCAATAAAAAATATACTAAAAACCTGGATTGATCTGGTTAGTCACATTGGACTGCTATTATTTTGAACACTACTGTATGTAATGTCACATCACTTTTGACCATTATTATTGCCCCATTTGTGTACAACAAGTTGGAAAAGCTATTGTTGAGTAGATCATAAATAAACAGCAACCAAAGAGTTTAAACAAAACTTACTAAAGAAGTTCAGTTGGGACAAACTACAACCTTTAAATCTGGTAAAAGTTGTTAGTTGTGATGCTGTTTTGTAATTTATGTCAGCTTAGTTGGCTTGACTGCTGCACCTAAGCCTTATAATGGTAGAAGAAAACACTGTAATTACTGTAGGTGTTGCATTATTACATGTAATCAATATTGGGTACATTTGTCAGACTTGTCAGACTCAGATTTTAGAGGACTTGCAGCACATTTTTTGAATAAATGTATTTATTTACAAACCACCACTTTCTAAAGATTGCTTGGTGACTCCCTGCAGGAAAATCCAAATGAAGATGTGACGTCAGAGCAAACCTTGTGTAATGCCTTCACTGTTTGTTTAAGTTATTGGGGCGACCTGGTGGCTCTATAGGAAGGGTGGGCAGTTTGTGTTCTACGGGGAACTTTGTGTGCAGGGAGCAGGTCAGAGGCTCGTGACCTGGGTCACTACAGGAAGGACGTGTTAAGTACAAGCATCCGCTGGTGCTGCTCACTGCACAGTGGGACCAAGGTGTCTTACTGGAGAAAACTTGATTTTGGAGAGTAACATGAGCTTAGTGTTATAAAGGTGCAATAGATTATGAAGTAAATCATTTACTCAAGTCGCTAGAATACCTATAAAAATGGGTTCTTTGAAAGAAACCATTGACATCTTTACCACGTCTACAGCTGTGCTAGCAACTCTGTTTAATGCTGAAGTCAGCATTCTAAACTTTCTACACTTTTCTGTAACTTTAGAAAAGTGTCAATTAACTGTAGTGCACTGTAGACTGTTTTACAGAAAAATATTTTAGCCAAAATCATAATAGGACATACTGCAAATCACAAGAGGTGCAATATTTGTTAAAGGCAGGATAACGTTTTTAATTAAATACTGCAGTGCTGCAGGGACCTAATATTCTACAGATTTAAGAAACATTTGTTCAGCCCTAATCTGTACTCTCATTAGTACACAGAATTTAAGAAAAAACAGGTACAAAATTCTTGACAAAATACTGATTTTGATCATAATTCCATGTCAAAAGTTGAGGCTGTTTTCTTTTGTTCAGAGTGGAACAGGCAGATCTGACCCTGGTGGTTGTGGACTCTGCTCATCTCCCCTCTGATGCACAGAAAGCTGCCACCATCCTGCAGGGACACCTCAGGAGTGTCCTGCCCACCCAGGAGCAGCCCAAGACAGGTATGATCTGGACGGTCATTGACGCTTGCAGTCATATTATCAAAGTACTTAAAGCACAATGAAGTAAATATGCAAGGCACAGTAACAGTCCCTAGTTAAGTTATACTAAGTGACAAAATGTTTCCCATGAAACAACTTCAGTTTGTTTGGTAATGATCTTCACAAAAAAAAATCTCACCAGAGCATGCTTTTTAGTTCAAGAAAGCGAATAATTGTGACACCAGCTTTATCGTGCTTTATACAATGTCAGAGTAATCCACTACTGACTGGGATTACTCCAGAATGAAAGTAAGCTGTATTCCAATGAGTACGGGTTGGAAAGAGAGTTTTTCAACAGTAATCAAATAGAAACCTCTATAATTGAGTCCCCGCTGATTGATCACAATTTTTTCTTCTTTTTTTATCACAGTATTTTCTGCAGACAGGTTTCTGCTGGTGCTGAATAAAACCGACCTGTTGCCTGAGGAGCAGAGGCTGAAGCTGCACAGAGAGCTGAGGCTGGTCTCAGGACTTCCTCCTGTTAGTCTGATATCTTGCCACACTAACAAAGGACTGCAGGACTTCCTCACAGTGCTACACAGCAGTGTCAAGACTCTGTGAGTTGCTACAGTTTATAATATTTTGTTGTGCCAGAGCAGAGACTGCATGTCTCATTTTAATGTTGTATCAGAAAGATTGGTTTTCTCTGTGGTGCATTGACACAAACGTAAATGTATCTCAGCATGGAGAAATGCAGCTGAGGGGCATTATCAACATGTGATGTAGTGCTGAACGATCACTCACTCGGTCTGCCTGGTGATAACATAACGCCTGAGCAATGGAAAAAGTAAACGGACTACACTGTGCAGAGACGAGCTGGTATATTGTGACTTGGTGTACTAAACTTTTGCCACATCCTGTTGGAAGTACGGAAAACACATTTTATCAGGCAATAAATGCACACGCACCTGTTATAGAAAATGACAGGTTTCCAAAAGCATCTTTATACAACCTTAAATTGCTTTTGTCTAACTGTAAAAATATATGTATATTTTTTTGGCATTAAAAGTCTAAAACATTAGATGAAGGAAGCACATAAAACATTGCAGCCAAATTATTACATTTTAATGTGGCTGTATTGTCAACCTCGCTTATTGTTTTCATTTTTTACTGATTTATACCAAAGGATAACCAGTTTGGGAATGATCATTTTATGATTTTAGATCATTTTAGATAATTATGGATCATTTGGCTGCGGCAACATTTCTGCCGTCTGCAGTGTTTGTTTTTTATACTACTTCTGGGAGTCATCAAAGTAAGATTTTAATCCTACTCTTAAAAAAAAGAAACAAAAATAGAGAACATTTGTGCTTCAAATTGTTTCACACTTTCTGAAGTACAAAATAATGATCGGCTGGGTAATTTTCTTATCTAACTTCCTCTCCAGGTGTGGCGACCCTCTGTCTGGTGCCCCCACCCTGACCCAGGCCCGCCACAGGGCCCACCTGCAGCAGTGTTTTGCTGCCCTGGCTCAATACCAGCGGTACCGGGACATCGACCTTGCTCTGGCAGCTGAAGGTGTCCGGTTAGCTCTCACCAGCCTGGGGCGGATTACTGGACGTGTCGGGGCAGAGGAGATCCTGGATATCATCTTCAAAGACTTTTGCATTGGAAAATAGTCAGAGGAGTATCAGCGAAAACATGAAGTACATGTAACATCAGCCCGCTCAGAGAGGAAGGTTGTGTTCTTTTTTGGCAAGAACACTGCTTCGGCATTACGCCAGGCTTCGAGGCACAGCAAGGGTAAAAAGAATAAAATTCATGTTCTTGGCTGCAGAATCACTCCGCTCCCAAGGCACAGAAATCTTTGTTTTCTGTTGATGCTCTTAAACAGACTGAAATAGTTTTAAAGTGATGACAGGTGCCTCGCAGGCCCCTTGTGCTGCACAAGTGTTTGGCAAGTCTTGAGTCATAATTTAAAAATAGCCACAGAGAACCTTTGATAGGTGGACATTGGTCTCTTGGGTCACAACATTACAGCCAAAACCATTTAAAATGGAGCCTGCAGCAAACATCTGCAAGGCCATGGACTCAAAGTTTCCTTGTACTGCAGGACAATGAAGTTTTGTTTTGTTTTTCATTAGGGATCAGATATTCCAGCTGTACCCATTTGAGACATTTTGTTACTTTAAATCTACTATTTGTTGTATTCTGTAAGCAATGATGTGTATTCTGTGTGTGCTTGAAAGCATTAGATACACTTGAAAGTTACACTTATCTCTTGAGCAAAATAATATGAAATTATGTGCTACTATTTAAAATGTTATAATAATGTTAATAATAATAATAATAATAATAA
The DNA here is from genome assembly GCF_030273125.1 of Centropristis striata. Classification (NCBI taxonomy): domain Eukaryota; kingdom Metazoa; phylum Chordata; class Actinopteri; order Perciformes; family Serranidae; genus Centropristis; species Centropristis striata. Next base: position 25,102,333 of record NC_081525.1, on the reverse strand, counting down.
TAAAGGTTATAATGCCATACATAGTTAATACATGTCATATGAGATCTTTGGTGTGTGATAAATGGGATAATGTGAGTTTTCGTAACAAATCAAATTTGTGTCATAAATCTGAAAGACCACAAAACAAATCTTAGAAAAGAAGGTCAGATTGTCTTTACACCTGCATTAATGGATTGATTGTGATAAATAAAAGGCAGAGAAACAGGCTGTTAACACATTAACAACATCTTAGTTTGTTTCCTTTTTACACATCCACCAGTCAAGGAGAAATGTGTCCATTGTGTTTCGTCATGTCATGTCAATATTATTTTATTCATATTATTTTGACTGATATTTCAGTTGTGATGTGATTTACAGTATTGGAGGGAATGATCAGTTTTGCATCATTAATGTTATTTTCATTGAAAAAATATATCAAAGTGATCATTGTGTGTTTTTTGTAATTGTTCAACCCTTTTATATCCCACAATATATACTTCACGTGTTTATAATACCCTCATTACATAAAAGCTTTTCCCCTAGAATAAAATGCCTGTTCTTACAAAGATTGAATTGTTTAGGTCTGACAGCAGCGGTGGACATGATGAGTTCATGGCTCTGATTTATTAAAATGTAAACTACATTTTGAGCCCAGCTCCGGCCGTAAAGCATGTCATAATATACATACAGCATGTAGAGAGAGTCAGAGTGACCCGGCTCCCCTCTCTGCTCTGTGGGAAAGGGACGTTTTTGGAGGCGATGCTCTTTGTGCTCTTTGTTCTCTTGTCAATCTCGCCTCGATCAAATATTTATGTTTCCTTGTTAAACTCCTCACCCTTCTTCCCCAGTCGGTTTCTCCTCTCCCAGTCTCTGACGACAGTTGCCCTCCTGTACACAAGCATAACTGCCCGTCCCGCTGCCTTTTTGTCTCCCTCCACTGCTACCTGACCTTTCCTCTTTCCGCACAGCTCTGTCAGCCTTTTTTGTCCTCTTTCATGTTCTGCATGATTAATTACCACACAGGAGGAGTTTGGGCTAAAAGCGGGGCTTGTAGTGCCGTCATACAAATTAGTGGCAGTAAATTTTGGAGTTGTACTGCCTGTGTGCTGTGTTTACCACAGCTGTGGAAATACATTAGCTTGCTACTTTTGACACATTATTTAGAATAAAAAAATGAAGGCACTTGGCCCGTCACTTCAGGGCCGTCTCAACAATTTTTGGACATAGTATAGTGTGACTCTTCTTTTTTTTTAAAATGTATTTTACTATTACCATGATAAGTGTTTTTTTTATTTTTGCATTTGGCATGACTGACTGGGGATTTCCACTTAAAATGTTGCTGTCGATTTTTGTCAAAAATTGTCAAATTTTAAAATGCCTAAAAATGCTTTAATTGGGTCAATTATAGTCTGTTGATACACATTAGAGCATAATATGGCCAGAAATTATACACAAACACCATTTTATGAGATGTCCAAAAATGACCCCCTCAAAAAAAAAAAAAAGGCATGTCAATTGTTGTCAAAAATGATCAAATTTTAAAATGCCTAAGAAATGCTAGAAATGGCCCAAGTAAAGTCTGTTGAAACATGGGGTAATATATTTTGTCCAAAAATAGCAAAAAAACATCATATTATGCAATGTCCAAAAACTGAAAAAAGTCATACTATAGCATTCCTATTTTTATCAAAAATTGTCAAATTTTAAAATGCCTAAAAATGCTTCAAATGGGTCAATTATAGTCTGTTGATACATATTAGAGCATAATACGGCCAGAATGACAGAAAAACACAATATTATGGGATCTTATATTTTTATCATATTTTTGTGACATAGAATACTTTGACTTTTTGATGCATTTTTTCAGACATACAATGTTGTTCTTTTAATCTTTTTTTTGTCTTTTTGAGGTCAGACTTTCCTATGACTTTTTTATCAAATTTTTTTCTACATACCATACTTTATTCAAAATCACATTTTTATGGCATACTATACACTGACCTGTTATATGGCATTTTTTTGTACATTTTTAACATTAACCTTAACATTTGTGTCACAGTAAGGTTTCAAGTTACTTCTGTCTTCTGCAGTAATAATTTATGGCTTTTTTTGAGATGCGAGGTTGATGAAGGCAGGTCCAGTACATTCAGCTCTACCCTGTTACCATTTGACTCAAAATCAGGGTGTGTGTGTTAGTCTGTTCACATCTATATATGGGATCCAAAACACTTCATGTTAAACAGGATTTCCTTAGGACCGGAGGGAGACTGACTCACCTGTAACATTCACATCCATCAGTCCAGGAAGGCTGGAAGTTTATCCTTGTGGATTTTCTTATGCAACACAGAAAGAATCCCAAATATTTGGTCTGTCTCAATGTAATCTGATGCAAGCTTGCCAAAAGTGACCACAATATGGTTCTCAGGCATCATAAGATGCAATATGAGTAAGGAAATACAGTAAAGTTTTTTTCAAATATAACTGTTGCAAATTATTTGTGAAATCTTGGAATCCAGGAGAAATAATGGACACACACATGGTTGCCCATTGCCCATAAATTTGGAATAATTTTGTTTTCAGACACAATCATCCGTTAATTGTGGTTTTATTGTCATTGTGATATGTTTGGAAGAGATTGATTAATACAATTTTAAGAAGATATACACTTTATCTGTCAATCACATTCTCACATCCTCAATTTATGGACAGAGGAAAAAAATATTTTATTCCAACTTTATGAGCGACCGTGTATCTGGTAACGTCCATAATATAGTTTCATCATAGGATAAAGGTAATCAATCATACATTATATGATGGGATGTTAATCACTTAATTATATTACTAAACTATGCTACAGCATCTGAAAGCATCTGTATTTGTTATGTTTTCCACATATCAGTTTAATCTTTCACCCATCTGTAAATATACGGTATGTTTGTATAATAATCATAAAACAGTTCAAAGGAAAAACAGGCCGTTTCCAGCTTCAGTTCTGTATGTGCTCTCCGTTAAGTGCTTATGAAAGGAAAAGGAAGTAGTAAAGCTTGTGAACAGCGGCTGTGCTCAACTCGTAAAATGCACCATAAAATGGCAATTAATAGACTCACAGTGTCAACTCGTCTTTACTGAGTTAGTCATAAAAACTAGTACATCCAGTCTAATCCATCCCTAATTTATTCTTTCTGATTCCTGACACACAGTGGTTGGGACTCTGCAGATGACATGTTTATGATAGGCGGTGTGTATTGTTATCCGGCCCCAGTAAAGATTCGAACATCTGTGAATCACTATGAAACATAATGTTGCTATTTCAGGATTATTGTTTATAGCAGACAAGTGAGCAGCTGCTGCCCAAAGTCCTGTCTGAGTCTTTGTTTTTTAATGACGGCGAGACGAAGAAGACTAAGAACAATAAAGTCCAGGAGTGAATCCGTTTTTGGTAAATTCAATTTTAATTACAAATAAAAACTTGTCATAAGTACAGAAATCACAATGACTGACACACAATAGAAAATATTTACACCAGTGTCCTGGAATTTTTTACATTTACCTTGGTAGATACCAAGACTTGTCACAGTACATTTTTAAAGTCAAAGCTCCATACAGCTAAACAAAGCATGCACAGACAGTGAATATGACATTAATATGGAGTATTTACAGGTAGGTTGTGTTGAAGTGTGCTGTATCAAGAATATATACATGTCCTTTTTAGTATTCTTTAAAGGCAAAATGTTGATCACTGTGGCGCACCACTCATGCCGTCAGATATTGCTCTGCTCGTCAATTTCATCTCGCCTGCAAGACAAAACAATGATAATTATAATTGGTGGAAAAACATAACAAGACGCACACAATATAAGGTGCAAGCATTAAGGAATCTGTTTTGTGCTATTTTTAGCCTCGTTCACAGGGATCAGCTCCAGGGATCGTAATGTCTGTCAGTCAGTCGATCCACCAACTTAATTCAAATCGAAAATATATAATTATTGAACAGATTTCAATTAACTTTTGTGCAGAATTATTCATGATTCTCAGAAGATGAATCCTACTGGCTTTGGTGGCCCTCTAAACTTTCCTCTGGCGTCACCATGAGGTTCACATTTTATTTTGATTAAAGTATCTTGACTAATTGGATGCATAAAAATTTGGTACACAGATTCACTTCCCTCTCATGATTAATTGTAATCAATGTGATCCCTTCACTTTTCATATAGCACCACCAATACTTTCCAATGACCAAATGCCTTCATATTTACGTTTGTCGTTAGCAGCGGCTTCTAGTGGCTGAAGTGATTACGTAAACACAAAGGGAGGAGGTGAAGCTATGGAGTATAAAGAACGACAAGGTCCACTCAGGGCAGGCAGTAGGCTACAGGTCTTTGACTAAGGAGACCAGTGTGAAACCAAAAGTCAACGTTGTTTAAAATTACGTAACTTAACATACATGCTTCACCCTTTACGTCACCTACATAACTACCTCACTTCCTGTTGTTTTTAACTATCTGTCATCTAACAATGCACTTTTTCCCTAACCGTAAGGGAGTAGTTTTGTTGCCTAAACCTAACAAAAGTGTAGCCATTTCACAGCTCTAAAAATGTTTAAGATCCTCACCATTACGTTAAAGTTTGAGGATCAGTCTGCTACCAGTAGAGCCGCTAATTTTGGAAATGCTCACGTGGGTCTAATTTCAAGGTAGGAGGAACAAACGACCAGTGTGTTCTTTGTGTTGAGTACTGATTAGCAAATGTTAGCAAATAATGCTAAATACTAAAATGAGATTATGATAGACACTGTACCTGCTTAATAGTAGTATGGTAAAATGTTGGTGTTAGCATTTAGCTTAAAGAACAACTGGCCTAAGCACAGTCTCAGAGAGTTGCTGTAATTGTACAAAATTGTTTTAATCTTGCTCTGTGTAGTACTGGGAGCAGCATGACTGTATAAAAGGTGCTATGTAAATCAAGTTTAGCTGAGTTAAGAAAATATAGTGTCTTCTGCTTATTATTCTTTTTAAGTTTAATCACATTCTCTTTACATTCAACAACAAAAAAACACAAAAACATAACTATAAAAAGTTTACCGTTGGAGTTTTGCTGATGCCAGGTGCTCCAATAGAGGTCTGTGGGCCAGCAGCTTTAAGACCACCAGACTGGGAAAAAATAAGATTATTTCAGTATTTTAAAAAAATAAAAAAATAGGCATTTTTACACACAGACACCACATTTGTACAGCGTCATCTGACACCACACACTGATAACTGGTTGGGTTTGAAATGCTCCGTTATGCAACTTATGACTAAAAATGGTTTTCTCAAATCCTTTTTTCCTAGTCCACATGCACCACCTTACCTCTGCACTGCCCCCTTATTGTCAGTGGAGTCAGTTTAATTCAAAAGCTCAGGGGTGCACACACTCAAAAGCCAAATACAAGACATTTAGCCAAATGGCCTTTTTAGAGCAGCTTTGTAGGTGCTGCCTTTCCTAATTTCCTTAGAGCAAATGGCAGGTCCTCTGTATTTATTTTACCTGGAAATTTGGCTTAGCAGAGAGCATTTTCTGGAGGCTCTGGAGCTCTCGATCTCTCAGGGCCAAAGTGTCTTCCTGCAGCTTCTTCTGATCTCTCAGCCGGTTCTGCTCAATCAGTAATTTCTCCACCTTAATAAATGGAAAATAATGTTTAAATAAAGTGAATTTCACACCCTCATTTCTCTCATGTTGCTGTATGATTTAAGGACTTATTAAAATAGATAAAACAGGAGTAGAATATCATGCATTTTTTATAATGGCAGTCACAGTTTTATAACCAGAAACTGAGGAAATCAGCTCGTTCCAGCTTGGTTCCCATTTACCACCCACACATCTATACACACATAAACTGTACCTGGTCGTCATGAGTCTTTTGCTTGAGCTGTAGCTGCTTGGCGGCCTCTGCCACCTGCTCACCACGAGTGCGTTCACACTGCTGCAGTTCAGAAGTCATGTGTGAGTTTTGCACCTCCAGACGACTGGACTTTGCTTGGATCTCAGCCACCTGGAAGAAAAGATGCATATTTTTATTGAAAATAAGTGTCATGTATTCATCTGATGCCATATTTTTGCTTTTAAATGTACTGATTTTCTCGACTCTGCCATGGTTGAAGAATGTGTCGACTGTACCGAATGTGTTTCCAGATGGTGCCTTTACATAATTGCACCTGTTTTTGTTTACCGTGTGTCTATTTCTATCTATCAATGTGTCTGTGAATGTACATTTTCCTTTACGTCACTGTGGAGTGCATGAATGACATCGAGTGTGAATGTCTCCCTGAGGACGCAGCACATAGGTTATTGTTAAGGGGCCTGTCACATCTGTGAACGCTAATTATGTTTTTCCAAATATAGAGCTCAAGGTGGATCGAGGTGGAATGTATGTAGCTATATAATGGTTTCATAACTTCAGTGAAATTTATTATTAACAGACACTGTATTCAAGTTTTCTGAAGTAAACTAACTTTGCTCACAATTTTAACATTCTTCTCAAACTTCAGGCGTGAAGCTAAGTTTCCAAAGCAAAGTTACTGTAAACATTATTTACAGACAGTTTAATGTTCTGTGCTGCAATTCATTTTATGTATTCCAATTTCTCTTCAGATAATAGACAAGCTGTGGCCACTTTGCAAAATCAAATCCAACCTGAAAAAACAGTTTTCTAAGATAATCATTTTTAGTTTGATTGACACTGCTTGAGAAAAAAATTATTAAACTATATCTTTATTTGGAGTTGTGTTAAACTGGAAAACATTACTGTATATTGAAAGCTGTCTCAAATGTTTTGCAAACACCTTAAAGAAAAGTTAATTTGTGTTTGGTTAAGTAGCCATTTATTGAGTTTAATACAAATCAAGAGTCATACGGTACAGTGTTTGTCTCTGTATTCAATCATTGTAAGCTGAGTATATTTGGGTTTTGGACTATTGGTCAGAAAAAACAAGACATTAAAAAACATAAGCAAAAACTCAACCAATTTGAGAAAATAAAATTGAGAAATAATTGGAAGATTAATCAATAACTAAAATAACCTTGCAAAGTTGCAACCCTTCTTGAATTTAAACTGTTTTAAGAGAACTCAAACATGAAGTCATTAATTGTCTGGTGCTTATCACTGAGTTTTACTGTAATATTTCTGTGTAATTGAGTTTTTTTTCTGTGTGAATTCTGTGTATTTATGGTCCTTCATGTTTTATCCTGTGGCTTAGGTTTTTATTGTTTTTATTGCCTTTGTGTATTGTTTGCATGTTTTTATGGTCTTTTATTATTATTATTATTATTATTATTATTATTATTTTTGCAAAGCACTTCATGAATTTTATTTCTGTGAAATATGCTATACTTAATATTTTTTATGAAACTCTATTGATAAACTTTTATTTATAAATTTTGCTGTTCTGTTTGAGTTCTTGAGTTTTACGTATTTGTATGAAGGCCAATAAAAGCTGTGGTTTGTAACAGTGGTCTACACATATCCATATTAAAAAAATCATAGAATTGTTTTTTTGCATGGGAAAAAAATATAATTTTTTAAATATTTTTTTCCCATGCAAAAAAACAATTCTACCACCAGACCTTTGACAAAGGAGATAAAAGTTTCATTAGTTTATGGAGAGAAGATGATTTTTGACCCCTCAGTGAGAGCTGTATCCAAATAAAATATTTCTCTAAAGAGTAAAAAAATATCTACTTGGTGAGGGCATGTTTTTGTTGTCCTGCACTGTGCTGCTGTATCAGCAGAGACACACACTTCACCTCTGCTTTGACCCTGAGTTCACCTCAGAGGACGCCTGTCTCTTTAGCTGGAGATTCATCATGGATGATGCAGCAGACAGACTTCCTCCCCAGAGAAACTGGTTTCCCGTTCAATTAGTTCTGTGGAATATTCCACCACTTTAAGGAGAGTTTGAAGGAAGGTTGGCAAGAAACTTTTTATTTAAGTATTTCTATTTTATGCTACATTATACTTCTACTCCACCACACTTAAGATAGAATAATTGTCCCTTTTACTCCACTACATTTATATGGCCGCTTATGTGACTGATATTTCTTCAGATTAGGATTTTACATTGATAAACAAAGGATAAGTTTATAAAATAGATTAAACTAGTGGTTACCAGGCTTTTTGGCTCGTGACTTGTCTCGAAGTACTGTAAGTTTGCAGTTCCAACAAAAAGATAACTTTCCACTAAAATGTTTTATTAAAATTATTTTTCCAAAGAGGTAAAAGTATCCAATAGCTTAAAGCTAGGATAGCAATTTTTGTTGTTGTTGTTGGTGTCATTTAGATAAAAATGCGTCTGGGAGAAAACTAGACTTCTGCACCTCCTCTTAGCTGTTTTCCAGTTTAAAAAAGTTTTGTTTTTAGTTTGCCTTTTCCAGAAAAACAGCCTACCCCGGCCTTAACAAAAGAAAGCCACAACATTGAATGGAAATTTAGTGAAGAAGCCTTTTTTTATCCCTGCTTATGACCTTTAGATTGATCTTGAGATCCTTTTCAAAAAGACCCCTAAATTGTCATTTTTTCATGAGCACTTTAAGTCAATTTTGCTGGTTAAAACTTCTGTTTTTTTTGGGTTTTTTTTTTACCTAAGTAGGATCTTTACTGAGTACATCTTCCACACCTACATATAAATCTATGTATAGGTATATTCTAGTTCCTATTAATGTAAAATATATGATGCACACACCTTGTTGCCCACGTTGTCTAAATAGATCTGGAACTTGTTCTCCACGTCTCTGGACAGGTTGGTGCAGCTGTTTCTGATCTTCTCCATCTGCTCCTTCTGGCTGTCGCAGGTGAGGTGAAAGGTCAGCTGGTGGGGAAACAGGTTGTTGATCTTGTTCAGGAAGTCGCCGGTCACCACTTTGATCCCGTCCAAAGAGTGGGCAAAGTCCTCTTTGCATTTCCTGGTTAAAAAGAAAATATTAAAAATCAACTTTATTGTGTTCAATATTTTCAGTGACACACACGGAGCAGACGCAGAAACAGACGTACCTGGTGTAGGCGGTGAGCTGCTCCTTCAGCAGGGCGTTGTCCCTGCGCAGGCTGATGGCGTCCTGGTGGTGAGTGTCTCTGTCTCTGAGGGCGTTGTCCCTCTCCTGGCTCAGGTACTGAACCGTCTGGGTGAAGTTTGCCTCGATGAGGTTTATCATGGCTTTCTGCTGAGCGTTTAGGGTCTGCAGGGTCCTCATCTCACCTGGAGAGGTCAACAGTTTTATCACAACATGAAAACTTTGTTAGACAGTTATACTTTAAGTAACACCGACATTTACTGTGTTTCTTAATATTCTACCACTTTCTACAGAGTCACCCTTTCCAAAGTGTAACTAATGGTGTTGTTGTTTAGTTAAGCAGCAATGCTTTGTAGATCAGTATTAGACTTTAATAAGAAGAAGGATGTCAAGATGCAAAAACAGCAAACCAATTTTTTCAAGATATTTTTTATGTATTATCACACAATCAAGTTCATCTGCTTTTCGTGAGTTTTGAGTTGCTTTTACAAGGGAATTTCCTCACTATGGGATGAGTATTTTTCCTACTCTCAACTTACGTAATAAAGGGGTAATAAATAAAGTCAATTAAATCAGCCAGAGAGAGAGATTTTTATAACCCCACAACCCAAATGTTGTTCATTTTAATGTCTTGTAACTGATTTATGACAGTAGATTGTTTTTTACCCATTATTAAGCCATCATTTGAGAACTATAAACATGTTATATATGTATAACATGGGCTTTATTAGAAAGTCACACTAATATTATTTTTAATTTACTGTATCTGAAAACTATTTGCTTTACTCACAACCATCTTTTCTTATCCCAACTACATAAACTATACTTTTGCAGGATATTTATATATTATTATTTTACACATTGTCAGGGGCAATATTTCTGATGCACTGGCTGTTCATCAGCAGAATAATATTTCACAATGTTTAAACAGAATCAGAGCATTACATTCATTCTCCCAAAATAGTTTAGTATTATAGTATAATGGAGTACATACCGCTGGTGGTGAGCACTGGAGGGGGCTGGATGGGAGGGGTGGGGCGACGAGCAATCATGCTGAGAGTTGCTGCACTCATTCTCTCACAGCTAGCCTGGAAATGGAAAAAAAAATTATATGGTGATTAATTATGTGTTTTATTAACATGGTGGGATGGTGGTACTTATAATTTACTTCACCACTTTAATTTTTACGCTACATTATACTAAAACCTTTCACAATCTTACAGTTATCTGACAGCTTTAGTTATTTTACAAATACAATTTTTATTCAAAACATAGCAAGAGCAGATAAAGTATGATACTTTGTTATAGATTAAATTTGCCAAAAGTTTATACAATTAGAGCTAAAATGACAGAAAATCAATCTGGAAAATATTTTGATAACTGCAATTTCTACATAGTGGTATTAGTAATTTTACTTAGTTAAAGTATCCAAACACTTCTTTCACCTCTGGTCACCATTAGAAAACTAGACTGCTGCCTAAAGAAAAATCATGTTGTATAATTTTTTACAATTTAAAACTGCGACTTTTCAACCTTTATTTCCACATTGTTCTTTTATTTTATTTTTTTTGTTTTGTTACAGATCATCAACAGCTGCACAACATCACCTGCTTGTCTTAGCAGGACATTAATCAAGTCATCTACTTACTAATTTCTCTTTAAGTTTGTATTCTGTGTTGTTGGAATCAGTCTTCAGCTTGGTCAGTTCTGCCTCCACTGCAGCTTTCTCTGCTGTGCGAGCTCCCAGCTGAGCTCCCAGCTCGCCTTTCTCCTTCCTCAGCTGGATGTTGTTCTCACTCAGCCTGTTGAAGTTCAGCTCCAGCTCCTTCAGGACAACATTCACATCAATCAGCTTCATTATCACTGCATTGTACAGCTCTGAATATATTATATACATATTCAACCAAGTTAAAATATGTGTCAGAAACATAGCAAGTGAGTGATGATTGATGCTGCTGCATTAAGTTTCTTAAAGTCCCCTTGCACTTACTGTAAATGTGTATTTTTATTATTGTTCACTTAGATGTAGATATGATTTTTAAAACTCTATTAAAACAAAATAAGACACAAATTATCCTTCATGCATATTTTTATACATCTTTCTAAGTGATTCTCAAAGCAGGGTCCATGAAAAGTTCGAATTCATTGCAAAAAATAAAATAAAATTGGTCCTACATGTTTGTTTGTTTTTAAAATACAATTTTTATTGCGTAATTTTTTGTTTAAATCTATAATAGTTCATATATCACACTTTAATCAAATAAATCTATTACATTTACCGATCTGTTACATTTGTTAGTATAATCTTTGGATGTATAATATATTTCTAGTACATTTATATGTATTGTTCTTTCACTTAAATACGACTATAGAATTCTAAAAAATAACAAATATATATTATTCCTGGGCATATACATGAGGGGGTCCCTAGTATGTTGTCTCTCATATAAGGAGTCCTTGGCTGAAACTTCTGTCTGAAAACATGTCTTCTATATCTGACAAACAATCTGATTATACCAGAAGAAATTACTGACCTCAACCCTCTTCTCCTCTGCAGACTTCTCTGGCTGCCCGTAGATGAGGAAGAGCACCAGGCTGACGATGATCAGAGACTGGATCAGGGAGGAGAAGAAGAAGACGATCCTCATGTAGTAGCCGCAGCTCTTCCCTCTAGACCTGTGGAGGGGCTCCCTGGCCTCCAGGCCAAACTTGGCCCGGGAGTAGCTGGAGCTGTACATGGCTGCTGGAGGTGAAATGGTGGCAGCTGGTTTTGGAAGATCTAAACAGGAATTATCTTTATAAAAATAAAATCCACAAGGTTTCTCTTTAGACGTGAGCTTCTCTTCAGAGCTGGTGCTGAAGCTTCAAGGTGAACTCTGTTGAACAAAAGAAGAACCAGCGCTGAGATGTTTCTTTATTTCTCTGCCACACTGTCTGGGTGCAGAAATGGCATGTATGGATGGATGTAAACAATGACCCTTAGGTGTGTAAAGGGGCCATGTTTATAAATGCTGCTGGAGGCACACTTCCATCCTGGCCCTCCCCTCTCCTCCCCTCCCTTCTCCTCCCTCATCCTCCCTCATCGACCTCTGTCACAGTTACAGCCTCCAGCTGGACCAAAATGATCAGGAATTTTCCTGGTGGTTAGGACAAACGGAAATTTTTGTGGCAGGGTGATAAAATAAAGTATGAATATCCCTTCCGGACATGTTTTAAGGAATATGGTGGGTGGAATATTCCACCCATTTTGATCAGCAAATGAAATGGACATTATCAGTTGTTATGGGTTGAAATGGCTGCTGCTGTCCCTGCTATAGGTTCAGAAGGTTGTTATCAGCCTGGCCGACCAGTTTGATTAGGGACCTGATCAGGTTTAAGAAAAAGATCATGGTCTGGATTTAGTACATTATGTATGTTGGGACCACACACAATGTACAATGACCACAAAACAAAACAAAACATTTTCATATACCATCTGCACTCACTACCGAAAAGCACTTGTGTCCTAAAAACATTAACATACTAACAGCACTCAACTTAGTCCATGCCACTTATTCCTGCTTTTTCTTTTGCTGTTTTTTGACTTCATCCTTTCTTGTGTTGTATGATCTCTCAAATGTACGTAGCTTTACAGAAAACATCTTCTTAATGACATTGTAGATTGTAGGGAGAATTACAGACTTTAATGGCTGCATTGTGAATAGAATAATTCACATACTTACCTGTGTACAACATGTGTTACTGGATGTTTTCACTAGAGGTCCCTATCGTTCCTGCGGAGGTGTAGCGTTAATTTCTTGTATTTTCTTCCAAACAGACGCAGGACAAGCAAGTCAGCAATCAGGCAGCATTCAAACATGTATTTAACAGCAAGTATATCTCTGGTCTTGGTCAAACCAAGTTAAAGTCATTTTGGCATGAAATTTGTTTCCACAGTGTTTCTGTTGAGTTATCGTCGATAAAGTGAGGACAAAACTTTTGTCCCTTAGGTAGGAATCTCTTTACAATATGACCATCTGACCAACAGATGATGATGTTCACTTCCTCAGTGATGGAAGAAGCAGTCAGATTATTTACTTAATTTAAAGTATCACAGCGTAAATGAACAAAAATGTAATTGTAAATATTAGTATGAGTATCTTGAATAGCTGCATTGAGTTATATTCCACCACTCTCTACTCATGATTTTTTTTTTAAAACAGGAAAGATTTACCATCAGCACCACATTCAATTATAGAAATACAGAATTCCTGATGGTATTCCCCTGGTGCTGGATGAACAATGTGAGCCATGTGAGGAGTAGAAGCAGAAAATACAAAAAATAAATTCCACCATATCCTGTTCCAAGCAGACACGGAAAGGAGTCATGGCAGTGGAGGAGTGAAGGAATGAACAATAGGGACCTGTCATTCTTCGGGGATGAATAACAAGTTCTCCCTGCAGTACAGACGCACTGGATCCCCCCCGCCCCCCGCTGTTATCTGCCACGATGACGTGAGGAACAGGCGGCCCTTCTGGGGAAGTGTGTGAAAGGGGAAAGGTCCTCTGTGCCGGGGTTTTCCTGCTCCCCATTGTCTCCCTGACAACCTGTCCTCACCGGAAAAAAAACTAATTTATGAAGGCAGGTTAGAGTGACAGAAAATGAGTGACTATCAGGAGTCAGGACAGATGTTGGATCAACTTCTGAACAAAAACAGGAAACCAAACGGTTGAAGACTGAGATAAAAACACCTCTTAAGATAACTGACCAGACACATTTATGGTGACAGGAAAATATATCTTTACCCCTGAGGTGATATTCATGCCTATAGGTGGATAACAGATAAGGTTTTTTAAACAGAAGCTGCAATAACTGCTTATTCATGCTGTCGTATAGGCCTGTAAATTCAGAAATCAGAGTGACACTGGGGGATGAAGCTTGACAGTGAAAATGCCTGGAGATTTAGCACAGAATAGTTTAGCAGAAGAGACAGATGAACACTCATCAAAGCAGGAAAAATATATTAAACTGACACCTGGATGTATCATCTATTAAAAGAAAATGAGAATAGTCTCTGACAAAGCCTTTGAGTTCAGCTCACATCACTGGTGGGACTCTGCTGCCATCTCCTGACCAAAACATTGAATGTCAAATGAAAGTAAATAACATTAACATGCCTTTTTAATATTCAGAAACAGCTTCAAAAAGCTCATCTGTACAGTGTTTCAAGTGCAGCTAGACTGGCAGTACGAGGGGCCTTATTTTACAACCAATCCATTGATGCCACAGAGATCATTGTAAAAAGAGGGGCCGCTTCTACGTTACCGTACATTCTTTCATTGTCTGTGTAACATGCACGAGTGACAAATGGACTAAAGATTAAAAACAACCTCTTGTAAAAAAAAAAAAGAAAAAAGAAAAAACATTAAAACAGGCAACAAAAGGTGAGTTTTTGTAACTAAAAGAAAAGGCGATATTATAGAAGCTGTGTGATATGGTGCCTAATATGTTACAGTTCATCTCACAATGCCAGCGATCAGAAACTGTCACAGGCTTTCGACCTTTAAGACTAACAGACAGATCAGTGTGGGCTAAGATTTGAAAGAAAAATAAAATGGCAAAGGAGTGATTTTAACAAAGACTTGTGATTTAAAGAGACAGTTCAGATGTTTTGAAGTGGGGTTGCATGAGGTACTTATCCATAATCAGTATATTACATCCAGTTTGGAGGAACAGTGTACCAGCATGGAAGCTAAGCAATGTAGTGCTATAGACGGGGCAGCAGCAAAACTGTTTTTTTCCCTATCTAAAATTGAAAATTAACATCAATATTGGTTTAGGTGTGTGCTTTATTTTGAAAATTTACCAATTAATCTTGTTATCAAATTACACTTTCTGCAGCCATTATACTGTATCCATCTTTACTCTCTTCAAAGCCACCAGACTCCTTTGACAAAAACACTAATTTTACACGTTTTACAGAACATGGGATTTGCTGCCTTGATCAGTTAGTTTGTTTGTATAATTGTGTGTCTTTGGTGAATCTGAACAAAACCTTTAAAACACCAAAGTCAGGCATTAACACAAACAAGCTAACCGATCAAATCTGTGTTCAAGAAGGTAAAATTACTGTTTTTGTCAAAGGAGTCTGGTTGCTTTAAAGAAAGCATGATAAAAGATCCAGTTTTTCTGTCGGAAAGCAGTTAAAAAGTCTTAATATAGTGCACACTTGAACTGATATTGTCACCCTGGGGGTCTACCAAGTGCCAACAACTTTGGTAACATACTAAGTACCTCATACAACCCCATTTAAAAAACTCTGAATTATCCCTTTAACCACCTTCCTTTTTAAATTCTTCTTCTTCTTGTGT